>NW_011494961.1:1712656-1716897 GCF_000754665.1 Bison bison bison
TAAAGTGTCCATATGTGCATGGATTTATCTCTGGGCTTTCTATTTTGTTCCATTGATCTATATTTCTGTCTTTGTGCCAGTACCATACTGTCTTGATGACTGTGGCTTTGTAGTAGAGCCTGAAGTCAGGCAGGTTGATTCCTCCAGTTCCATTCTTCTTTCTCAAGATTGCTTTGGCTAGTCAAGGTTTTTTGTATTTCCATACAAATTGTGAAATTATTTGTTCTAGCTCTGAAAAATACCATTGGTAGCTTGATAGGGATTGCATTGAATCTATAGATTCCTTTGGGTAGTATATTCATTTTCATTACATTAATTCTTCCAATCCATGAACATGGTATATTTCTCCATCTATTAGTGTCCTCTTTGATTTCTTTCACCAGTGTTTTATAGTTTTCTATTTATAGGTCTTTTGTTTCTTTAGGTAGATATATTCCTAAGTATTTTATTCTTTTCGTTGCCATGGCGAATGTAATTGTTTCTTTAATTTCTCTTTCTGTTTTCTCATTGTTAGTGTATAGGAATGCAAGGTATTTCTGTGTGTTGATTTTATATCCTGCAACTTTACTATATTCATTGATTAGTTCTAGTAATTTTCTGGTGGAGTCTTTAGGGTTTTCTATGTAGAGGATCATGTCATCTACAAACAGTGAGTTTTATTTTTTTCTTTTCCAATCTGGATTCCTTTTATTTCTTTTTATGCTCTGGTTGCTGTGGCCAAAACTATGTTGAATAGTAGTGGTGAGAGTCACCACCCTTGTCTTGTTCCTGACTTTAGGGGAAATGCTTTCAATTTTTCACCCTTGAGGATAATTTTTGCTGTGGGTTTGTCATATATAGCTTTTATTATGTTGAGGTATGTTCCTTCTATTCCTGCTTTCTGGAGAGTTTTTATCATAAATGGGTGTTGAATTTTGTCAAAGGCTTTCTCTGCATCTATTGAGATAATCATATGGTTTTTATTTTTCAATTTCTTAATGTGGTGTATTACATTGATTGATTTGCAGATATTGAAGAATCCTTGCATTCCTGGGACAAAGCCCACTTGGTCTTGATGTATGATTTTTGTAATATGTTGTTGAATTCTGCTAGAATTTTTTTAAGGGTTTTTGCCTCTATGTTCATCAGTGATATTGGCCTATAGTTTTCTATTTTTGTGGCATCTTTGTCAGGTTTTGGTATTAGGGTGATGGTGACTTATAGAATGAGTTTGGAAGTTTACCTTCCTCTGCAATTTTCTGGAAGAGTTTGAGTAGGATAGGTGTTAGCTCTTCTCTAAATTTTTGGTAGAATTCAGCTGTGAAGCCATCTGGTCCTGGGCTTTTGTTTGCTGGAAGATGTTTGATTACAGTTTCAATTTCCATGCTTGTGATGGGTCTGTTAAGATTTTCTATTTCTTCCTGGTCCAGTTTTGGAAAGTTGTACTTTTCTAAGAATTTGTCCATTTCTTCCAAGTTATCCTTTTTATTGGCATATAGTTGCTAATAGTAGTCTCTTATGATCCTTTGTATTTCTGTGTTGTCTGTGGTGATCTTTCTATTTTTATTTCTAATTTTGTTGATTTGATTTTTCTCCTTTTGTTTCTTGATGAGTCAGGCTAATAGTCTGTCAATTTTATTTAACTTCTTAAAGAACCAGCTTTTGGCTTTGTTGATTTTTGCTATGGTCTCCTTTGTTTCTTTTGTATTTATTTCTGCCCTAATTTTTAAGATTTCTTTCCTTCTACTAACCCTTTTTTCATTTCTTCCTTTCTAGTTGCTTTAGGTGTAGAGTTAGGTTATTTATTTTACTTTTTTCTTGTTTCTTGAGGTAAGCCTGTATTGCTACGAACCTTCCCCTTAGCACTGCTTTTACAGTGTCACATAGGTTTGGGGTTGTTGTGTTTTCATTTTCATTCATTTCAATGCATATTTTGATTTCTTTTTTTATTTCTTCTGTGATTTGTTGGTTATTCAGCAGTGTGTTGTTCAGCCTTCATATGTTGGAATTTTTAATAGTTTTTCTCCTATAATTGACATCTAATCTTACTGCATTGTGGTCAGAAAAGATGCTTGGAATGATTTCAATTTTTTTGAATTTGCCAAGGCTAGATTTATGGCCCAGGATGTATCTATCCTGAAGAAGGTTCCGTGTGCACTTGAGAAAAAAGTGAAATTCATTGTTTTGGGGTGAAATGTCCTATAGATATCAATTAGGTCTAACTGGTATATTGTATCATTTAAAGTTTGTGTTTCCTTGTTAATTTTCTGTTTAGTTGATCATAGGTGTGAGTGAGGTATTAAAGTCTCCCACTATTATTGTGTTATTATTAATTTCCCCTTTCATACTTGTTAGCATTTGTCTTGCATATTGTGGTGCTCCTATATTGGGTGCATATAAATTTATAATTGTTATATTTTCTTCTTGGATTGATCTTTTGATCATTATGTAGTGTCCTTCTTTGTCTCTTTTCAGAGCCTTTGTTATAAAGTCTATTTTATCTGTTATGAGTATTGCTACTTCTGCTATCTTTTGGTGTCTATCTGCGTGGAATATCTTTTTCCAGCCCTTCACTTTCAGTCTGTATGTGTCCCTTGTTTTGACGTGGGTCTCTTGTAGACAACATATATAGTGGTCTTGTTTTTGTATCCTTTCAGCCAGTGTTTGTCTTTTGGTTGGGGCATTCAACCCATTTATATTTAAGGTAATTATTGGTAAGTATGATCCCATTGCCATTTACTTTATTATTTTGAGTTCACCCTTTCTGTGTTTCCTGTCTAGAGAAGACCCTTCAGCGTTTGTTGGAGAGCTGGTTTGGTGGTGCTGAATTCTCTCAACTTTTGCTTGTCTGTAAAGCTTTTGATTTCTCCTTCATGTTTGAATGAGATCCTTGCTGGGTACAGTAATCTGGGCTGTAGGTTACTTTCTTTCATCACTTTAAGTATGTCTTGCCTTCCCTTCTGGCTTGAAGAGTTTCTATTGAAAGATCAGCTGTTATCCTTATGGGAATCCCCTTGTGTGTTATTTGTTGTTTTTCCCTTGCTACTTTTAATATTTGTTCTTTGTGTTTGATCTTTGTTAATTTGATTAATATGTGTCTTGGGGTGTTTTGCCTTTGGTTTATCCTGTTTGGGACTCTCTGGGTTTCTTGGACTTGGGTGACTATTTCGTTCCCCATTTTAGGGAAGTTTTCAACTATCATCTCCTCAAGTATTTTCTCATGGCCTTTCTTTTTGTCTTCTTCTTCTGGGACTCCTATGACTCAAATGTTGGGGCATTTAACATTGTCCCAGAGGTCTCTGAAGTTGTCCTCATTTCTTTTAATTCTTTTTTTCTTTTTTCCTCTCTGTTTCATTTATTTATACCATTTTATCTTCTATCTCACTAATCCTATCTTCTGCTTCAGTTATTCTATTGTTGGTTCCCTCCAGAGAGTTTTTGATCTCATTTATTGCATTATTCATTATATATTGACTCTTTTTTATTTCTTCTAGGTCCTTGTTAAACATTTCTTGCATCTTCTCGATCTTTGTCTCTAGGCTATTTTTCTGTAACTCCATTTTGTTTTCAAGATTTTGGATCATTTTCACTATCATTATTTGGAATTCTTTTTCAGGTAGATTCCCAATCTCTTCCTCTTTTGTTTGGTTTGGTGGGCATTTATCCTCTTCTTTTACCTGCTGGGTATTTTTTTGCCTTTTCATCTTGTTTATATTGCTGTGTTTGGGGTAGCCTTTCCGTATTCTGACAGTTTGTGGTTCCTCTTTATTGTGGCATTTCCTTGCTGTGGGTGGAGTTGGACATGTGGCTTGTCAAGGTTTCCTGGTTAGGGGAGCTTGTGTCAGTGTTCTTGTGGGTGAAGCTGGATTTCTTCTTTCTGGAGTGCACTGAAGTGTCCAGTAATGAGTTTTGAGGTGTCAGTGGGTTTGGTGTGACTTTGGTCAGCCTGTATACTGAAGCTCAGGGCTATGTTCCTGTGTTGCTGGAGAATCTGCATGGTAAGCCTTTCTCTGGAACTTGTTGGCCTTGGGTGGTGCTTGATTTCAGTGTAGGTATGGAGGCATTAGATGAGCTCATATCAATGTTCCCTGGAGTCAGGAGTTCTCTGGTGTTCTCAGGGTTTGGACTTAAGCCTCCTGCCTCTGGTTTTCAGTCTTATTCTTACAGTAACCTCAAGACTTCTCCATCTATACAGCACCGATGATAAAATATCTAGGTTAATGATGAAAAGTTTCTCCACAGTGAGGGAAACCCAGAGAGGT
>NW_011494961.1:1717083-1720100 GCF_000754665.1 Bison bison bison
ATGACAGAGGATGAGATGGCTGGATGGCATCACCAACTCGATGGATGTGAGTTTGAATGAACTCCAGGACTTGGTGATAGACAGGGAGGCCTGGCATGCTGCAATTCATGGGGTCACAAAGAGTTGGACATGACTGAGTGACTGAAATGAACTGAACTGAACTGATGTGCTCTCCACAGTCTGGAGCCCTCAGAGATGTTCACGGAGTTATACAGAGAAGGGAAGAGGGACGAAGGAGACAAAGCCTGCTTGCAGTTTGGTAGATGATGCCTCTGTGGGGCCACGATTGCCCCCTTCTGGCTCTGGCTGCCCTCGCCTGCCTATCTCCAGCGGGGGATGGGCCAGTCCACAGCCAGCTAGCTCTGCTCAGTCCTTTGTTCTGTGAGCGGGCCTGACAGTGTTTTAGGTTAGGGCTCTTCACAGGATAGCTACCCCACAGTCTGGTTTGCTATCTCAGGTTAGTTCCTTCAGATTGCCTCAGGGCATTCAGGCCTGGTCCTTACTCTAAGCAATGCAGCCCAGGCCTCCCTGCCCAGCCCCTGCTTGCTAGTGGGAGATGAAAGCCTCTGAGGTGCTTCTCTGCTGGGAGTTGCCTTAGGCACGTAATCTGTGGGTTTTAACTATTTATTTTTCCTCCCAGTTATGTTGCCCTCTGAGGTTCCAAGGCTCGCCACAGATTCACCGGTGAGAGTGCTTCCTGGTGTTTGGAAACTTCTGTCTTGTTTAAGACGCCCTTCCCAGGATGGATCTCCGTCCCTCCCTCTTTTGTCTTTCTTTTTGTCTTTTATATTTTTTCCCCTACCTCCTTTTGAAAACAATGGGCTGCCTTTCTGGGTGCCTGCTGTCCTCTGCCAGCATTCAGAAGTTGTTTTGTGGAATTTGTTCAGCATTCAAATGTTCTTTCGATGAATTTGTGGGGGAGAAAGTGGTCTCCCCATCCTATTCCTCCACCATCTTAGGACCGCCCCTCTGCATATACGTTAAATAAGCAGGGTGACTATACTCAGCCTTGATGTACTCCTTTCCCAATTTGGAACCAGCTTATACAACCTTAAACTTGAATTTTTATCTGAGAAGATCCTATGACTGCCCATTTTTCTTGAATGTTAAAAAGACACCAGGGAGATTGGGGTTCCCAAAGCAGAGACAGTATATATTCTTCTTAATTTCCTTAACACACTAACACAGTGCTTAGTTTATAGATAAACATTCAGTAAATATTACTAAAGTGAATTGACAGAGATTTGTATATGCTATAAATATTCCAATCTCAACCCCATAAAAGTACACAAATTTGTGCTGTTCTTTGTAAGAATGTCCTTGGATATCTTTTAAATAAAGCTTTGATGGGTTAGCAGGAGGAAAAAGGTAATCAAACCAGTAAGTAGTTTTATGAGAATGGGAAGGGAGGGTGCTGTGAGGAGATAAGACAAAATAGGAGTGAAGTCAAAGGCAAAAAGTTCAAACCAAAGAATCAAAAACATAGCATTATCAAAACAAATGGGAAAAACCTATGTTTTGAAACTATAAAAACTGGGGGTATGGAAGAATACCATTCAGACTAATAAACAGAAGGAGTGGGTCCTAACAGAGACTTAACTTCAGATGAATTATAAATATTACTCTGTACCAGGTTTTGCCTGTTGATCCTGACACATCTGTCTTTCTTTTTCCAAGTACCTGTTAACTCAGGATAAACCAAATGAAATAGAGAGAAAGAATCAGAAGATTCTTAATTCAAATGTGATATTTACACTTAGAATATCTTCCAGAGTTCAAGGAAATTTCCATAAGGAAGTCAATGTTTGTTTCTCCAGTTCACTGCTATATGTTACTACACTCAGCTAGCGCTGGAAACAAGCTTGAGATGACTTTGTAGGTGCAGAGAGAAATAACGAGAGGAAAGCTGGAAGAAGTAGGGAAGTGAAGATGTGCTATTTCCCATCACCACCAGCAGAAAGGACTTGGGCTCTTTTTACTGAATCTTTCATTTAATCTTTTTCTGCCCGGACACAGAACATATATTATTAGTTTACCTCTAAATGTATTATTCCTTTAATATGAGAACCAAGGTATATAAAAAAGATTGAGAATAATGATTCTGCTAAGGGCCTTGCTGATATTTCCTCTCTGCCTCCAGCTCTGAAAAGCAATGAATGTTCTTAGAGACTTACTAGGCTCCGTTGACAATCATGGTATTGATTCTAAAAGAAGAAAGAAAAATAGACCTGCTAGTTTGTGTGCATGTGTTAAACTATCTGGAAGCAGGATTTATCTATGGAAAATGTTTGTATCAATATTATTTACAAACCTAGTGGCAGAGGGAAAATATGTGAATGGATATGTTTTACAGCATTAGTTATAGGTAATAATACACAGCAATTTCTCCATCATTTTCTATGCTTAATAAAGCTAATAATAGTCTTAGATATTGGATAGCTTATTTGCATCTTTCCTTAAAGGAAACATTAACAGAGATTCCTAAACAATAAAATACCAATTTTTAACATTAAAAATATATAAAGAATAAAACTAGAGATTGTCATCAGATCAGATCAGATCAGTCGCTCAGTGGTGTCCGACTCTTTGCGACCCCACGAATCGCAGCACACCAGGCCTCCCTGTCCAACACAAACTCCTGGAGCTCACTCAGACTCACGTCCATCGAGTCAGTGATACCATCCAGCCATCTCATCCTCTGTCGTCCCCTTCTCCTCTTGCCCCCAATCCCTCCCAGCATTAGAGTCTTTTCCAATGAGTCAACTCTTCACATGAGGTGGCCAAAGTACTGGAGTTTCAGCTTCCAGCATCATTCCCTCCAAAGAAATCCCAGGGCTGATCTCCTTCAGAATGGACTGGTTGGATCTCCTTGCTGTCCAAGGGCTCTCAAGAGTCTTCTCCAACACCACAGTTCAAAATCATCAATTCTTCAGTGCTCAGCTTTCTTCACAGTCCAACTCTCATATCCATACATGACCACTGGAAAAACCATAGCCTTGACTAGATGGACCTTTGTT
>NW_011494961.1:1720200-1744313 GCF_000754665.1 Bison bison bison
CTGTTTCCCCATCTATTTCCCATGAAGTGATGGGACCAGATGCTATGATCCTAGTTTTCTGAATGTTGAACTTTAAGCCAACTTTTTCACTCTCCTCTTTCATCAAGAGGCTCCTTAGTTCCTCTTCATTTTCTGCCCTAAGGGTGGTGTCATCTGCTTATCTGAGGTTATTGATATTTCTCCCAGCAATCTTGATTCCAGCTTGTGCTTTTTCCAGCCCAGCATTTCTCATGATGAACTCTGCATATAAGTTAAATAAGCAGGGTGACAATATACAGCCTTGATGTACTCCTTTCCCAATTTGGAACCAGTCTGTTGTTCCATGTCCAGTTCTAACTGTTGCTTCTTGACCTGCATACAAATTTCTCAGGAGGTAGGTCACGTGGTCTGGTATTCCCATCTTTTTAACAATTTTCCAATTTGTTGTAATCCACACAGTCAAAGGCTTTCATATAGTCAATACAGGAGAAGTAGATGTTTTTCTGGAACTCTCTGGCTTTTTCGATGATCCAATGGATATTGGCAATTTTATGTGTATATATATATATATATAGAGAGAGAGAGAGAGAGAGAGAGAGAGAGACAAAGTGTGTATATATATATATATATGTAGTGAGTGAAGTCGCTCAATTGTGTCCAACTCTGCGAGCCCACGAGGCTCCTCTATCTATGGGATTCTCCAGGCAAGAATACTGGAGTGGGTTGCCATCTCCTTCTCCAGGGAAATACAGATATATACATTCTTGTCACTGTTTTTAAGAGGTATTAACTCACCCATTGCTCCCAAGAGCTTCACCAGACAGCAGACATTTATCTACATATTCAGAGAAGGAAACTAGCATACAAAGAAGATTAAGTAGAACATTGCCATTCACTCAAATTTGAAGAAGTTCTCTATTCCACAACCTACATTTTATTCTATGTCCTGTGGTTGTTTTGTTCAAAAATAAGATAATTTATGGGAGAAGGCAATGGCAACCCACTCCAGTACTCTTGCCTGGAAAATCCCATGAACATAGGAGCCTGATAGGCTGCAGTCCATGGAGTCGCAAAGAGTCGGACGTGACTGAGCGACGTCACTTTCACTTTTCACTTTCACGCATTGGAGAAGGAAATGTCAACCCACTCCAGTGTTCTTGCCTGGAGAATCCTAGGGACGGCAGAGTCTGGTGGGCTGCCTTCTATGGGGTCGCACAGAGTTGGACAAGACTGAAGCGACTGAAGCAGCAGCAGCAGCAAGCTATTTTATTACTATTGTTATTGTGTTTTAAAAATCCCCATTGGGGAAGAGAATAATACCATTAAAAACAAAGTTACAGAAGAATATTTTATGACATGGCAAGATACAATACAGACTGTAAAGTGAAGGGTAGACATTATCACTCTCCATCAGTCCTGGAGAGTAGAGAAGAAAAGGGATAATTAATATACACCAAGTGGTGATCTTCATATCTATTTGGTGGGCTGTGCATTGGAGAAGGAAATGGCAACCCACTCCAGTGTTCTTGCCTGGAGAATCCCAGGGATGGGGGAGCCTGGTGGGCTGCCATCTGTGGGGTCACACAGAGTCAGACACGACTGAAGTGACTTAGCAGCAGCAGCAGCAGCTGATTTTTAGTTGTTTTCCTTTTGCTTACATTTTCTTTACATATTCTACAATGAACCTCTTCAATTCTTATAGTATCAAAATATGTTTGTTTTAGTGTGCTGGTTTATTTAGTGCTGGTCCCTCTGAAAGATTTAAGAAGCTAAGCAAATTAGTCTTATTTACTTTAGCAGAAATCTTTTCAATTGGTAGGAAGTAATCATTTGCTCCTAAAGCTGGATTGATAGTAAATAGCTTATTATTTTAAGCATGATTCACAAGATTGCAATTATTTTTTAACCTTAGTTTTTTGGTTTTGTGTTTGCTGCATTTTTAAAGTGTGTTTTCACCCTTAGAAAAGTCACTTATATTGAACCTATCATAAATTAACCAACATAACCTTATAATATGAATATTTTCTCAGGATTCCAATAAGCCAATCCAACAATTTGACTGAAGCTGTTTAAAATCCTGACACAGAAGGAATATTTCTTTCAACCTTATTTTAAGCACTCAACATTTAAATTCCTGCTTTGATATTTTCAGATTTTAATTTCTTTTAAATTCCCCTCAATAGGTGATTTTTCTGGGTTTGTTTTTAATACTAGAAAGTGAAAGTCACTCAGTCGTGTCTGACTTTTTGCGACCCCATGAACTGTAGTCCATGGAATTCTCCAGGCCAGAACACTGGAGTAGGTAGCCTTTCCCAACCCAGGGACTGGGTTGGATCTTCCCAACCCATGGACTGAACCCAGGTCTCCCCACATTGCAGATAGATTCTTTACCAGCTGAGCCACAAGGGAAGCCCAAGAATACTGGAGTGGGTAGCCTATCCCTTCTCCAGCTGATCTTCCTGACCCAGGAATCAAACTGGGGTCTCTTGAATTGCAGGTGGATTCTTTATCAAATCAGGGAAGCCTTTCACCTATAATAGCCATTTAAAATTCAAGAAAGCAATGATGATATTAAAGAATTCTAATTAGGACTACAAATGCTGTGATGTATTGAAAAGCAAGACTAGTGTCTACAAAGTTCCTTAGAGGACACTGAAGGGAATGTTCCATGTAACTGGGAATGGAGTGGATTTTTGCAGCACATGCTATTGTTCCTTCAAGCATTTGTTCACCCGGATTATTGACAGAGGGATAAGTAAAGTGTACAAGTGCCCAAATCTACTTTATAAGGTTATAGAGAATTCATTCTGAACCAGAAGAGGCAAAATTGAACAAAATTACTGTCAAAAGATTTTATTGTTTGGGTATCATGGAAAATAGGCATTTTTCTACCAAAATAGGCAGTCTATCTTTACTCTTCTTTTGGGTTGTCTATAGTCCCATTGATTAGTGCATAGACCCAATTAATTATTTACTGATATATCCTATCTTCTGCAAGCTACCATATGTAAGAAAGTAAATTCAAGTGTAGATATACTAGTGCAGCTTATTATTGCCATAGCCAGGTATTCAGATTCAGTAGGTCTGAAACAGATGGTAAAAAAAAAAAAGAAAAGAAAATAGCTCAAATAGAAGTGGCTTATAGAGCATGGAATTTGAAGCCACAGACTTAAATTGACTTAATAGTGATTTTGACCTACTTGATATTTTTAAATATCAAATTTATCATTTTAACATGATATAATTATAGTATCTATTTCATTGGGTAGTTAACAAAGATAAAGGACTACATGATAATCACCTAAAGAGTAATTATCATATAACAGTATAATTGCTAAAAAATGCATTAACATTGTGTGCGTGCTCAGTCACACCCAACAGTCTTTGACCCCATGTACTCTTCCGCCAGGTCCAAAGAATTTCCTAGGCAAGAATATTGGAGTAAGTGGCTATTTCCTTCTCCAAGGTATCTTCCTGACCTAGGGATGGGACTTACATATCCTGCTTTGGCAGGTGGATTCTTAACCAGTTAGCCAGTAGGGAAGCTGAAAAAAAATGTATTATCCTTATTATTGTTGTTATTCATGAATAAAAGCCCTCCTACACAGTAAAATCTTTTTCATTCACTTTTTAAAGTTTTGACTATATTTTGATTTGCATTATTCTAAATTCAAGGTTAAATTCTGATTCAGGGAATGATGAATAAAGATCAGATTTTATGTTATTTCACTGTGTAATTCTCATTTAACTTGGTGATGCTAGTTTCTAATTCTGTAATAAATTTTATTTTTGTTCTGATGTGCAATAAAAAGTTTTGGACAAGGACAGCTCTGCTCCTAATTTTCTTCAATCTAGAAAATTTTAATTTAGTTAAATAAATAAATAACTTGGAAAATCTGATTATCTAAAAGACAATCCTGAAGGAAAAAGTATTAGGAAATACTAATTACAAGAGTTATAAGAAAGATAATAAAAACATACATTTACATATATCAAGCATATAAAAGTAACCCTGCATTGACTGTAGTGGATATTGTAAACTTTATTATAAATCAAAGAGTAGCTTTATAACATTGCCTAGTAAAGATAAGTCTTAAATTCTAGAGGTATGAAGTCTATAAAGTGAAGGCAGAATCGCAGCAGATCAGAATGGCAAAGAAAAAAATCATCACCCTGAACCATAAGTAGTTATGATTTCTCATTATACAAATGTGCCTTGGATTTCCCCATTACCAGAGGGTTATTACACCCAATAACTATTGACCTCTAGGTCACAAATTAAAATCAACCAGATCTATAACCCCATTTAAATTATAATGTACCTCTCATTTCCTGGAAGAATCTCATCATGGAGATCATAATTGCAAATTGGCCAATATACACATTAGAAGTACTGAGATTTACTTTAAATTAAAAAAGTAACATCTAGTACATTCCATCAACATAATAGAAGGTTGTTTGTAACACAGTTAAAAAGTTAAGTTTGAGTGTTTACTTACCTATTATTAAAGAAATATAAGGTACATATTTAAATTAATAAATATATATCTTTCAGTTGAAAGTGCATAGGAAACAAGTTTTGTAACAAATACAATGCAGCTTTATTCTTTTTCCATAGACTCTTAACTAAAATATAGTAAATATAATAGATATAATTTCTGTGAAATCTATCTCTGGCTAAAAGAAAATAAAAAGGCCAAGACAAATTTTATTAAATAACAATAATAGTAAATGGAGTCATACCATGCCCCTACTTACTAATGAAATTCCATGTTAATCACTTTAGTAATGACATCACTTTGAATCTAAAATAGTCACTTCATGTAACTAAGCATGTAAAGGGATAAGACTCATAGTAATTTCTAGAGACATAATTTTGGGTGGGAAATTGAAGTGGCCAAATGACTTTAAGAGAGTAGAAAAAGCCATTTATGCTGGCTACCTTCTTTATAAGAATTCCACAGAAAACTGCTGATGAGGGTAACTACCTGCTACTATCTGAAATATCTTCAAAACAGAATTTTTTTTTTTTCCTATTACAGTTCTAGCCCAGGCTTCAGAGTTAGTATATAAAATAGTATTTCCTAATATAAATCCTTTTGTGGGAATGTAAATTTATTGTTTTAGCATAATCTTACTGTGAACAAAAATGGATGATTTTACCAACTACTCAACCTAACCCAGGCTATTTGTATGGCTTATTTCCCGCTTAGAATAATACCGTGACATCAGCACAATTCCTAATGTGTTCAAATTTCTACTGAATTTAACATCAATTAAGGGTGTCAAGATTACATGCAGAGCATGCTAAATAAAGATTTAGTATTTGTTTTTATTTAAATATTAAGATAAGATAAAGGCAAATCCCCTGAACTTGCAATTAGTAAATTTGAAGAAGTTGGTTAATTTAGATTTAATATGTAATACACTACTAATTGCAACAAAATTAAATTGTAATTTCAGTTGCATATTACTTTGCTTACATAATATAAAGAACTTAAAGATCCAAAATAAAAAAAATTACTGAATGCCAAATTGTGATTTAAAATTGTTGTTTGTTAACAAGTCTTTAAATTCTTCATTTTGAACACTTAGAATCATTTTTTTTGAAAAATATTTTTCTTTTATGATTTTTTTGATAAAATAGGCCTATTTATTAAAGAAAAACTATTATTGTAAGTCTAAGTTATTTATAAGTTACATAATTAAATCTGTTGACAGATTTACTTTGAATCACTATAATTCCCTCTTTACTACTTAATCTTTTCTAATAGGCATTTTCAGTTCAGTTCAGTTCAGTTCAGACCCTCAGTCATGTCCGACTCTTTGCAACCCCATGAATCACAGAATGCCAGGCCTCCCTGTCCAACACCAACTCCCGGAGTTCACTCAAACTCACATCCATCGAGTCGGTGATGCTATCCAGCCATCTCATCCTCTGTCGTCCCCTTCTCCTCTTGCCCCCAATCCCTCCCAGCATCAGAGTCTTTCCCAATGAGTCATCTCTTTGCATGAGGTGGCCAAAGTACTGGAGTTTCAGCTTTAGCATCATTCCTTCCAAAGAACACCCAGGGATGGTCTCCTTCAGAATGGAATGGTTGGATCTCCTTGCAGTCCAAGGGACTCCCAAGAGTCTTCTCCAACACCACAGTTCAAAACCATCAATTCTTGGGCACTCAGCTTTCTTCACAGTCCAACTCTCACATCCATACATGACCACTGGAAAAACCATAGCCTTGACTAGACAGACCTTGGTTGGCAAAGTAATGTCTCTGCTTTTCAATATGCTATCTAGGTTGGTCATAACTTTTCTTCCAAGGAGTAAGCATATTTTAATCTCATGGCTGCAGTCACCATCTGCAGTGATTTTGGAGCCTCCCCAAATAAAGTCTGACACTGTTTCCACTGTTTCTCCATCTATTTCCCATGAAGTGATGGGACCAGATGACATGATCTTCGTTTTCTGAATGTTGAGCTTTAAGCCAAACTTTTCACTCTCATCTTTCACTTCTACTTTATTTTTTTAACTTTAAAGTAAATAAATACATATATGAATAAACCTCTTTCTAAACCCAAACCCATCCTCTGCCCCTGCAGCTATGATCTCATGCTTTTGAAGTGAAGTGAAGTTGCTCGGTCGTGTCTGACTCTTTGCGACCCCATGGACTGTAGCCCACCAGGCTCCTCCATCCATGGGATTCTGCAGGCAAGAATACTGGAGTGAGTCGCCATTTCCTTAGCCCTCTACATATTTTAACTTCTTAATAGAATTGTTGCTGTAGGTTTTATTTAAGACCATCAAGGCAATTAAAAACTGGCTTTGAGAAAAAGTAGAACAAAGATATTGAACTCCATCAGGACTATCTTACTGCTTCTTCTCTGCTTTTCTGTTTGTTGCACTCTTTTCCCTTGTTGTCTGGCTTTGTCCACACAGAGCTACCTCAAAGATCATATACTCCCAGCTCACAATAGCACAAAAGAATCTTCTTACCAGCTCTAGTTTTAACTCTGATTACCATCATTTGGGGTACATGCATACTCCTTTTACCAATAAATATAACCAAGAGACTGATGCACTACTTATGATTGGTCTAGTTTTGGTCAAGTGCACACTCTTGGGCTAGAAGACTAAATGAATAGAAACTGGGAAGACTAAAATAATAGCATTTACAATGCACTATCTTTATTTCTTTTCTGCATATTATGCAACAATTTGTCTGCTTTATATATATCATCACTAAATTAACAACCTCAAATCTGTATTACTAGATCAGATTTCACTATTCGGCTTCAAATCTATATTTAAATGACTCATGTGTATCTGGATCAGGAATTCCTTTGTATCTCCAATTAGCATGTCTAAAATCCCCACCCAAACTTGCTTCTTCACTTCATTTGCTTCCCTTCACTGAGCTGCCTTCTCTGGCTCAGTGGATGACACCATGAAATACCTAACTCACTAGTAATGCTCTTTGAAAATTGCATTTGCCTATCCCTCTTAACTGTACTCTCACATCCATACCTGACTACTGGAAAAACCATGTGAGAGTTGGATCATTAAGCTGAGTGCTGAAAAACTGATGCTTTTGAACTGTGGTTTTGGAGAAGACTCTTGAGAGTCCCTTGGACTGCAAGGAGATCCAACTACTCAATCCTAAAGGAAATCAACCCTGAGTAATCATTGGAAGTACTGATGCCAAAGCTGAAACTCCAATACTCTGGCTACCTGAAGCAAAGAACTGACTCATTGGAAAAGACCCTGATGCTGGGAAAGATTGAAGGCAGGAGAAGAAGGGGACAACAGAGGATGAGATGGTTGGATGGCATTACTAACTCTATGAACATGAGTTTGAGCAAGCTCTGAGAGTTGGTGATGAACAGGGAAGCCTGGTGTGCTGCAGTTCCTTGGGTCACACAGAGTGAGATACAACTGGGTGACTGAACTGAACTGAACTGTACAGACCTTTGTCTGCAAACTGATGTCTCTGCTTTTCAGTACACCATCTAGGTTTGTCATACCTTTCCTTCCAAAGAGCAAGAGACTTAATTTCATGGCTGCAGTCACCACCTGCAGTGATTTTGGAGCCCAAGTGATTTTTTTTCCAGTGGTCATGTGAGGATGTGAGAGTTGGACCATAAAGAAAGCTGAGCACCAAAAAGTTGATGCTTTAAAATTGTGGTGCCAGAAAAGACTCCTGAGTCCCTTCAATTGCAAGGAGATCAAACTGGTTAATCCTAAAGGAAATCACCCATGAATATTCTTTGGAAGGACTGATGCTAAAGTTCCAATACTTTGGCCACCTGATAACTGACTCATTGGAAAAGAGCCTGATGCTGGGGAAGATTGAAGGCAAAAGGAGAAGGGGGTGGCAGAGGATGAGATGGTTGTATAACATCACTGACTCAACGGCCATGAACTTAAGCAAACTCAGGAGATAACTGCTTAAGACAGAACAGCCTATATACTGCAGTCCATGGGGTTGCGAAGAGTGACATATGACTTAGCAACTGAACAGCAACAACAAATCTGTCAACAACAACTTCCCCATAGTCTATTTCTAGTTCAGACCATCCACCCCCTCAGTCAATTCCAGGTTGGACTACTACAGTGGCCCACATAGTGATCTCACTATGCTTAGGCTTAGTCTCCTGCAGTACTTCTTAAAAGTTGGCATTTTGACAAAATGATAATTGCAAAATATCAGCAGCAAATATGAGTATCACACAACAAAATGCTTATAATAAATGTCAGATTTTCTTTACGCCACTTAATAAAACTTAATTCATTCTATATTCTGTCTCACCAGAGGAGCATAAAACTTAATGAAGTTGTTGAAGTACTTCTGCTACCACATTATGGTAGTGATCCTAGGGGTCATATAAAATCGAGAACCAGACAGACATAGGTTGATATTTGTATCTACCCACAAAGTTTCTTGAAAAAAGATGGCTTGAAATTAACATTTTTCTGGAAAATATCTCTCCATGGGATCATGTCTTGAGCATGTACTACTGGAACATTTCAAGTCTGCTTCCTCATTCAGGGAATGCATTCAACACCTCTCCTTGGTGAGTTGCTTTTGCCTCTTTCCTTTTCAAATCCCAGAACACATTTCTCCCATATTTGTGCATTAGCCTTGGCTAGAGATTCCCCAGAGATCTAAGGGTGTTAAGATTGTTCTGTTTGGAATAAAGAATGTTTAAAGATTGATTAATTAAGTAGCAACATTAAAATGCTGGTGGTTTCATATAAAAATCTGAATTTATAGCTTCTCCTGAAAATTAGACAACTGGCCAACACTAGGCCTATATCTCTTCATGTGAAGAACACTGAGTAATAACTTCCTAATTTACAAGACTTCTCCTCAGTTAAGCACAGTGCCTAACATTCTTACTCCATTCTTACTAAAAGTAAGTATATACTTACCTTTGTTGGCAAAACATTTTGAAGTAAAATGCAAATATCATGATATTCATATCTAAATGCTTTGGTGTACATCTCTAAAAAAACTGAAAGAACTTTTTTTTCTATATAGCTACAATGCCATTATTACGCCTAATATTTAGCCTAATATTTATTAACATCTAATACTCAGGCTATATTCAAAATATCCAAGTATTCTCTCCAATAAAAAAAAGAGTTAGTTATTTAAGCTGCTAATTCATTTAAAAAATATATATAACCCAGTTTACTTATCTAATTCCAGTTGGCATTTGAGTTTGTGTAACTAAGACTTCACAACCTAAAACTCTGGCCCCTATTTACCTTTAATTTAATTTTTGAAATGTCAAATCTTCTCTTGGAACAAAGGAAACTCTAAGACTTCACAACCTAAAACTCTGGCCCCTATTTACCTTTTTTAGGCTTGATGGTAGATGGAAAGTATAGCTGGAGGATGGAAACTAAAGCCAATAAAAAAATTAAAAGCTTTTTATTTTCTATGATTTTTTAAATAGTAACAAGCACAACTTAGAATTTCTCCAAGTTTTCTACACACAGTTCAGTACTTTTGATAGCTGATTTATGCTCATGGTAGCATAAAGAAGGGCAGATGTTTTCAAAGCTAAGGGAGTGTAGAATCAGTCATAAATGAGATGTGGAGAAACATAGTCACTAAGTCTTGAAGAGAAAGAGCACTTCAACCCCTTCTTAGCCTTCCTGTGGTTCTGGAAATAGAATTCAAATCCATGAATGGGTGGCTTATACTTCATAGCATGATTTGTTTTTAGCTTATAACATTTTCCCCCCCCCCGCCATTCTACTCATACTAAATGTGTTTTTGTTCCCTGAATGTAACCATGTTTGGAAGCACTTTTTCTCAAGCTTTGTCTTAAGTGAAATGTCAGTAACATAATGGAAAACTTCTTAGTACTCACCCATGTCTTGGTCAGCAAACCTCCAATCTACTTCCTGAGAGCCCTGTACCTCCACTGGAAGATTTCTGCGCATGCTCCACCATGGTGACCCATTAATTAGTCTTACCTGTAAGACTGCTCGGAGAAGGCAGTGGCACCCCACTCCAGTACTCTTGCCTGAAAAGTCCCATGGACGGGGGAGCCTGATGTGCTGCAGTCTTTGGGGTCGCGAAGAGTCGGACACGACTGAGCGACTCCCCTTTCACTTTTCACTTTCATGCATTGGAGAAGGAAATGGCAACCCACTCTAGTGTTCTTGCCTGGAGAATCCCAGGGACGGGGGAGCCTGGTGGGCTGCCGACTATGGGGTCGCAGAGAGTCAGACACGACTGAAGCTACTTAGCAGCAGCAGCAGCAAGACTGCTTGCTGTATCAAAGCAGGAGCCACTTCTACCTCATCATCATTTTGCCTTCGACACCTTCTGTGTTCCAAAGCACATAAGAGATATCCAGTAAATGAACAAAAAATATATGAAGTTACAGTGTTATTCTAAGACAATTTTATTTAAAATTTAAAATGAGGTCATAAAATATAGTGTAAAATATATTGCATGCATTTCAAAACAATATCTTATTTCTCCCTGAAAGTACTTCATTATCATAAATAAATGGCTAGGATATATTCTATAATGAAGAGGGGGGGGTGGTACTTAGAAGAATAATGTTTTAGCAGATCATTAATGTGTTTTAGTTTTGTTCCTGTACATCATCAGTTCATTATGCATTTCCTGACTAAGATTTTACTTGCTCCATTACTAAATTACAAGAATCAGATTCCATTTCTTTTATATATCTCCTGATCAAAGAGGAGGAAGATTAGACACGATTATTACTAAAACACGGGTTTTAGGCTATAGGAACATAAAAACACACGAATGGCAGAAATACAGTTTTCAAATGGGTAAATTAAAAAGAACACAAAAAACAGTTATCAGAACAGAAGTGAAATTTATGTCAAGCCAGTGTAGAAAAAACACAACAATGTATGCAAATTATAACATTGAACAAATTATGTAGTTTTGTTTTGCTGGTAAGTTATTTATGATTCTAAACTGAAATCTCATGGCTCAGGCTCTGCTCAAAGGTTTCTAAATGCAGTTATGCCCCTGCCCAGGGCTCTGTGACTTTGTGCAAATATCTTAGCTGTTGTAGTCTCATTTTCTTTACTTGTAAAATAAGGGATTGGTAGGTTGTCTGTATGGAGAAGGCAATGGCACCCCACTCCAGTACTCTTGCCTGGAAGGTTGTCTCTAAAGTCTGTCTCATATTGAGCTGTTCCTATTTAAATTTTTCTCTCGGCTTTCAGTCAGCATGTTAAAAAGAGTATGTTTATCTGACTTAATGGGTGGTCATTTTGCTACTTTTGAAATCCTCCTATACATTCAAAAAAGTTCATAACATAGCATAGCATTTTTGCTTTCATTATTTCATTTGAAGCCCAAACAAATATTTATTTATCTACATATATATTTTTACAGATAGGGAGACAGAAGCTCAAGAACTTTAGTGACTTGACTTGGAGCACATACACCTTAAGTCATATATACTCATAAAGTGTATTTTCCTTGACTCCATCTGTATCTCTTTAGCTTCACAGGCTTGTCCTGGGTTCTCAAATTGTCCAGATGCTAGCTGTACTTGTTTCTGCCAAAAAATCATTAAAGTCATTTTCAGAAGATTTTTAAATATAGAGCTGTGTGTAATAAATATAAAGAGGAGTGCAATTGGGAGAAATTTATATGCATCTTACCAAAATTTGATTATCACCACAGCAAATTCCTTGGGGGAAAAACATACAGAAGAATTTGTGTGTGTGTGTGTTTTTCCAAGAGTAAAGAAACATCTTTAGTAATACAAACATTATGATTACAATATTGATGACAATGTCCACTGAAAGACTATCTTAGTACCATAAAAACATTTTATTTTCATATTTTTAGATGTAATATATATGATAATATATTCATTGGGAAGAATTACTTATTTCAAATCAAGTCAAGTCTGGAACTAGTTTAATCCTCTAATACTTACTTTGGAAAAAAAAAAGTGTAAAGCTTTTAACAAGTTTAAATATTTCCATTTATTATCAAAATTCTTGATTTAATAGGCAAAACCTTTTAATGAAGAACTTTATGATGTATGAAATGCATGTCATGAACATACAAATCTCTTAACAGGTCTTTTTTTAACTGAAGCATCATTCTGACCTATGAAAATTGAGTTTGACAACTTTATTAAAATGAGATGATTTAGGGATGAACTTTTCCATCAGTCCTTCAAATATATTGCCTTGCACTCTCCAGTTTAATTACATTTAAGAATGAAGTAATGGAAAGATATGTGTTAAAAACAAAGGGATAATATTTAAAATCCATATTTGCTGTTCTTCAATTTTTTTAATATTTTAAATTGCTACTTATTTTCAATAGTTAGGAGGAATTATTCTACCACCATAAACAGGATGTTGAAAGAGCTATGATTTTAATTATACCTAGAATATATCTGCAAAGACAAATGTCCCATGAAAGCAAGAGGTCAACTTTGCTGCTCATAGTATGAACAGATAGCTGATTTGCACACACATACTCCTTTTATCCTGCAGATTTCCTAACAGGCAAGGTGGGTGCAACAATTCTATGTTGTTCATCAATAATAACAGTCAGAATACATTACTATGTGAAAATTATTTGACAGATTAGATACAATGATATCATCTAAATAACTATAGAGGAACCAACTGGATCCAGAATTTTTCTTCTCTTTTCCTTGATGAGTTGGGGAGAGGTAAAGAAAGAGTCTTTCTTAATCAGTTATGATAATTGTTAAGTGCTTAGAGGTAAAGAAAGAGTATTTCTTGTATCAGTTATGATAGTTGTAAGTGCTTGGCATGTTTCTAATGGTTCAGATCAGTTTAGTTCAGGTGCTCAATCGTGTCCAGCTCTTATAATGGTTATTACTATTAAATTTTGGAAAACATAATTTTCTGGACAGTAGCATTATTTCCATTGATTCCTTTGAACTGCTATTTCTTATCCTACACTCAGGATCATCCCCTTTGTTCTCAAGTGTCAACTCAGAGTTTCCTTTTCTTTCATGTCTCTGATCACCAGGCTCAGTTAATATTTATCAAGAAATGTATATATTATGATCATACAATATATGTACAAAATATTTTATAATTTCCCATCTGTACTATAAATTCCAAAAGACTGATATTTCAACTTTTATTTTCATTTTCTAACTTTCTATAAGGACTTCAGCATTTTTTTATATGGAAGGATGAGGTCATTTTGGAAGGATGGAGGAAGATCTGCAGTGAAGAGACAACATCAGGGTACTTAAATTACTTCATGATTCACATGGATGAATCAGTTAAGCAGGGTTGAGACTGTGATCATCTGTCAAAATGGAAATCTGAACAAATAATGTAATATGTCAATATATTTAGGCCACTTTCCAAGGAAAAAGTTAAAGTTAAGGAGAGTGATGCTAGATTGAATCCAGAAAATAGTGAAGTGCAACCTGCTAAACTAAATAAATACAGGCTAAATTCTGTAATAAAAGATAAACTTAGAACATATTCTAGAATATATAACTCCCAATGAATTGAATGCTTTTTTAAACTCCCAGAAGGATTTTAACATCTAGTGGGGCTGATTCTGGATTCCTTCCTTGTTTTCCAGTAGAATTATATCTTCTTTGTCAAGTTACCTGTGTTTCAGTAACCTTGCAACAGAACACGTTATACATAGTAAACACTGAGTAAATATATCACAGTCTGATGATTTGCACTGTATTTAAGAAAAGAGATATCATCTTTCAAAATTGTTTGTTTAAATTTAATGTAAAGTTTTTGGATGAAGTCCAGGGATATTTAGGTGAATCTTTCATAAATTCACTTAAACAATAAATATTTCCTGGACATGTAAATCTGTCAGTCCCTAGTGTATTGGAAATATTGGGGGGAAAAACACAGAAGACCCCTTTGTCCCTCATCCTTTTGAAGTTAGTAGTTATTATAAATAGAATCTACTCTATACGCTATATGTTCTATTGTAAATAGTATAGTGCAAAAAATATATAGTCTAAAACAAACTTTTAAAACACATGAGAAAGTCTTTCTAAATTAAGTCTTTGCAACTCTGATGTTACACTGTCTAGTTTGCAACCATGGCACTCCTTTGGATGGACTTTTGGAAGTGTTACTTATTTTTCTTGGAATGAGTTATATATTTCTCAAAGAGTACTCCACTGTAAAATAGAAATACTAGTAACACCTTGCTTCAAATGTTTGTGGTTTGATTTAAAGAAAATAATATATATGAATTCCTTAGTAAAATGCTTGAAGGTGAACATTGCTTAGTTATGTCCAACTCTTTGTGACCCCATGGACTATACAGTCCACGGAATTCTCCAGGCCAAAATACTGGAGTGGGTAGCCTTTCCCTTTTCCAGGAAATCTTCCCAACCCAGGAATTGAACTGGAGTATCTGTATTGCAGGCAGATTCTTTACCAACTGAGCTATCAGGGAAAATGCTTGGGTATAGGCAAAGAGTGCTACCATTCAACAATACAATTACTATAATACTTTTTTATGTAGTAATAATTCTAAGCTATATTTTCTAGCAACCTAGCAGATAGGTGGAATCATATGACACTGTATGGGTAATACAATATGAACAAAATTTTAATAATTCCCAATCCTTATATAAAATATTCCATGAACAGTCTTCAGCAGTTTCCATTTATGAGGCTAGATGCATTTGAAAATGACTAGATCAGTTCAGTTCAGTTCAGTAGCTCAATTGTGTCCAACTCTTTGCGACTCCATGGACTGCAGCATGCCAGGCTTCCCTGTCCATCACCAACTCCCAGAGTTTGCTCAAACTCATATCCATCAAGTCGGTGATGCTATACAACCATCTCATCTTCTGTTGTCCCCTTCTCCTCCTACCTTCAGTCTTTCCCAGAATCAGGGTCTTTTCTAATGAGTCAGTTCTTTGAATCAGGTGGCCAAAGTACTGGAGTTTCAGCTTCAGCATCAGTTTTTCCAATGAATATTCAGGACTGATTTCCTTTAGGATTGACTGGTTTGATCTCCTTGCAGTCCAAGGGACACTCAAGAGTCTTCTCCAACACCACAGTTCAAAAGCATCAATTTGGCACTTTATAGTCCAACTCTCACATCCATATATGACTACTGAAAAAAACATACTTTTGACTAGATGGACCTTTGTTGGCAAAGTAATGTCTCTGCTTTTTAATATGTTGTGTAGGTTAGTCATAGCTTTTCTTCCAAGGAGCAAGCATTGTTTAATTTCATGGCTGCAGTCACCATCTGCGGTGATTTTGGAGCCCAAAATAATAAGGTCTCTCACTATTTCCTAATAGATAGACAAGCATATATCTATGAATAAATGAATGGAGCAGAGAGATGTTAGTTCTCAGTCTCTTGGCCTCTGACATGGCTAAAATAAATATGCATCTACTGAGCTTGCTTTAAGTGAGAAGTTGTAAAATGTGGTGTTTGTAGTGTATCCAGATTGTTATGATCTGTATTTAGTTAGGTATTCAATACGGAGGAGGCAGAGAGTTCTCAAAATCTGGCAGACAGTATTACCTGCTTGTGAATATTATTGCATTGGTTTCTTATCAGTACTAATAGCAAATTATCACTAATATGATAGCTTTAAACACCAAAATTGACAAAGAAATTATGAATATTTTGGCTTTTGTGGTCAAGGATCTTGAGATAGAAAGATTATTTTACATTATCTTAATAAGTTGAGTGTATGAACAAAGGTCCCTATGTTATTCAGAGGGAGTCTGAATAGTCAGAGAAGGAACCATCACAGAAAAAAAGATAGAGAGAGGTTATTATGTTGGATTAGGTAAAATATGATTGTGGCTTAGTCATGCATGGTAGCTGTGGAATTAATTACAATATTTGTATTTTGGATGTATTGATAAAGTACAATCAGAGCACATTACTGCCACAATGGGTAAAAGCTGGAGGAGGGAATGAATCAAGGATGATTCCAAAGTTTTTATTCTGAGCAAATGGAAAATGAACTTGAAATCAATTGGGATGGGACATACTACACATGGCATAGCTTTGAGGGAAGGTCAGGAATTTAGCTTTGTATTTGTTGTGTTTAAAATATCTATATGAGAGATCCAAGTGGAGAAGTGGATCAATATGTTAATAATATGTAGAGATAATTTGGGAGCCATTTACATGTAGAGGAGGGTTATTACCATGTGATTGGATGACATTGCCAAGACAATGAATGCTGACCTAGAAAAGAGTCAGAGAAAAATACAAATCTGGCTTTAATTTACTTTGTAAATCATAATTGCCAGAGAAAGTAATATTGAGTGAATGACACTTTGGAAAAGTGGGAAGCAGAAAGGTGGTTCCTTAGTGGAATAATATCTATTGATAAAGAGTGACTAGAAAAAGTCATTTAAAAGTTTAAGCCATGTAAAGTAATTAGCCTCCAATTAAAATAAATTTATATTTAAAAAAAGTTTTGAACTTTTGGGAACTTTAGAAAGAAGCATTTGCTGGCTGACCAAAGACAATTAGTAATTATACCCTGTGAGAAGACAAGAATGCTGGTTTCTATTTTGCTGCATGAAGAAACAAGCTGATGGGCTGCGTGTGGACTATTAATATCTTCATTTCCATATAAAGATTTCTTACGTTAGTAAATAAATGCCATTTGTAGAATGCCTTGTAGAATAGAGAGAAAAGAGACAGAAATTCCACTCAAGTTTGGTTGATAAGAGCCAGCTGACCAATATCTGAGACAAAATAATGACCATGAAAATGAAGTGGAGTGGGTATATATGAAAAATGCTTGAGAACTGACTGTGTGCTTAAACGTTATACAACCTAATTTAAAGACATGGTGTTGTTTTATTTATTTATTTATTTATTTATTTACATCCTCTCAATCTTTCTTTCTCTCTCTTTCCACACTCCAACAGGTTATTTTATTGTTTTTATTTATCAAATATAGACTCATTCTATTATTCAGCTTCTCAGACAATGTTATTCTAGTTTAAGGCAATTTTTTTGCATTCTACTTATTTTCTCCTTTCATCATCTAAAAACATTTTATAAAGATGTGATCTCATAAATGAACAACTAAGTGTATGGCCCAGTGCTTTTTATAGGTATTTTGGGCAAAGTTCTGATTGTGTCATCAGTGTCAACATCTTATCTTTGATAATTACAGTCTTTCTTGAGCTTGGTTATAGGACACTTGTTTTTGCCCTTTAGAATTATTTTTCAGGATGAAGATCCAGAAAATTCTGAAGAAAAATTTTTATATGAGCAGAATATACAGGTTTCTGAGTCGAAATTCTGCTGTTTAGGTTATTACTAATTCAAAGGAAAATCATAGAAAAGTAGATTTACTACCATGCTCTCATTCCTTGTTGGCAGGGAAAATAATTTTAATTCAAAGTGTATCTTCTGTCAATGAATTATGCACAAAACTAGTAAGATAAACTTCAGATATATTCTTGGAAATACATAATTTTGATGACAAAAGTAAGCATTAACAATCAGTCCATATTATTTCCTAAATATACCTAATTTTCCTAATGTATGACAAAAGAATTAGAATATTAAACTTGAACTATAAAGGATGTATGAAAAAGATCAGAAATGTATTGCTTAGTGTTTTGAAAATACCTACAAAAATACTATAATTATCATTGTTGATAATAGTATTCCCCCTTTTTTAAATCACTTGTTTCTTTCAAAAAAAAAAAAAGTGAAGTTCCTTTCAATAAAGTACAGCTCAGTGAAAACGACATTATAGCTGACTGCTTTGTTATACCTAAAAGCTAATATGATTCAAATGTTTATTTATTATATTCAGCTGTATTCTAGAAGGGGCTAACCAACACATTGGGAAATGTTTTCTGAGTGACAAATTGCTTATTCTTCCTCAACTGCCACGTTCAACCAAGTTTCCAAAGTTGAAAAACAAATAAATGAGCAATAAAAAAGATCAGAGTTATAATATTTGTCCCACCTCGTTCTTGTAACCATGCACAAAGTAACTACCACCTAAAGTTTGGAAGAGATAAAATTAAATATTCTAAGTTGTCATTCAGTCACATAACTTCTACTGTTTATTTTATACTCAAAATATGTTGAAGTATTTTGCAGACAGTCATCTGTCTATCAATAAAACAGTTTTCTTTCCTAATACTATACACACTGTAAGTAATTGGAAATGATACTCTTCATTATTACCATGATGATAATGATGTGGTATATTATTCAGTTGTTTAAACTGTTTCTTTGTACAATTCTTTCCTATTAACACAAGTTACACAACTATACTGCTCCTCAAAAAATGTTTTCACTCAGTGTTGCCGTGACATTTAAATAGCATTTGTAATCAACATATGTCTGTAAGTAAATGAGAGATAACCAAGTAGAGTTTTAAATTTTGAAATTTGTGTGTGATTTTCTCTTGTGTAAAACCTGAAATACAGTATAAGAATAATAGTTTCAAAGTGTATCAAGAAAATGAAGCAGAGTCTTCCAGGAAAGTGTAGATTAATGAAGTAGCTTCATAGATTATGTGTGTTTATTTTGTGTCATTTTTATAATTTTACTTGAAGAGTTAATTATTTCAGAATTATTTGATTAAAATTAAGAGTATAGAGTTATGCTTATAGCCATTATCTATTTTTGTTGTGATTTATCTCTTCCTGAAACTTTAATTTCAAAGTTTATTAGGCATCAAATCTTTTTCTGCAGTTTTCAGGACACTGTCACCAGTACTTCACATTTTGATTAAAGTGTAAGTACTGTTGTTTGCTATCTGGATGCAATTCCTCTCTATGTAGATTGGAGAAAGGGATGTAGCTTCATGTCAAAAATACATTTTGTTTTACTTTTTAAAATGTAGCTTGAAGAACCGGAGAGGAAATACATTACACACAGGGATGCTGAGTTGTGTTCTCCACTGAATTTTATTTAAAAGCTCACAGATATTTCTGATTGCTATTCTGCCAACAATCTTTGACTTTAACATATTTCATTGATCTTTCCCACTTATCCTCTTTTATTTTCTCTTCATATTGAAAGTTTGTATAGTAATGAAAATAAAACACCAGATAAATTATGTCATGGTAAGAATAATAGTGAATGGATATAACCTTTATTTTTCAAAAGTGCATTTTTGCCCAACAGTAGTAATTGTTATCACTGAATGTTTACCATGTTCTGGCTACTTTAATAAACACTTTATACACACTATTTTATTGTCCCTTCTAGCAGAAATCTGGAGAAGACAATGGCACCCCACTCCAGTACTCTTGCCAGGAAAATCCCATGGGCAGAGGAGCCTGGTAGGCTGCAGTCCATGGGGTCACTAAGAGTCGGACATGACTGAGTGACCTCACTTTCACTTTTCACTTTCATGCATTGGAGAAGGAAATGGCAACCCACTCCAGTGTTCTTGCCTGGAGAATTCCAGGGACGGGGAAGTCTGGTGGGCTGCTGTCTATGGGGTTGCACAGATTTGGACACAACTGAAGCGACTTAGCAGCAGTAGCAGAAATATTTTTCATTTCACAGATAAAACTAAGACTGAGATTAAGAGATGTTATAGGGTAGGTGATGAGGTAAGATTTGAGTATTAGTTGGTCTGGTACATAATCTGTACTTTGCCATAAATTCTCACTCTACTTGTCTTTCTTTTTCAGATCAGATCAGTCGCTCAGTCATGTCCGACTCTTTGCGACCCCATGAATTACAGCACGCCAGGCCTCCCTGTCCATTACCAACTCCCAGAGTTCACTCAGACTCACGTCCATCGAGTCAGTGATGCCATCCAGCCATCTCATCCTCTGTCGTCCCCTTCTCCCCCTGCCCCCAATCCCTCCCAGCATCAGAGTCTTTTCTAATGAGTCAACTCTTCGCATGAGGTGGCGAAAGTACTGGAGTTTCAGCTTCAGCATGAGTCAGTCCTTCCAAAGAAATCCCAGGGCTGATCTCCTTCAGAATGGACTGGTTGGATCTTCTTGCAGTCCAAGGGACTCTCAAGAGTCTTCTCCAACACCACAGTTCAAAAGCATCAATTCTTTGGCACTCAGCCTTCTTCACAGTCCAACTCTCACATCCATACATGACCACAGGAAAAACCATAGCCTTGACTAGACGAACCTTTGTTGGCAAAGTAATGTCTCTGCTTTTGAATATGCTATCTAGGTTGGTCATAACTTTCCTTCCAAGGAGTAAGTGTCTTTTAATTTCATGGCTGCAGTCACCATCGGCAGTGATTTTTTTTACTAGTCTTAAATTTTACTATTAATTAACACTCATATGCAATTGAAATTCTACACATTGGATACTGACATGTGACTGGCCTGGTATTGTTTTATAAAATAAAAAAATAAAAAATGAGAAAATTTTCGATCACAAACTTTTAAGGAAGCACAGTAACCCGAAATTTCTTTCCACTAGTTTAAAAAAAAAATGAGATCAACCTTTTATTCTAACCTAATTACCCTCTTAAAAATATATTGCTGAAACATTTTCTGCAGATACAGAGAAGGAAAAAGAAGCAGTATAAATTACAGGCACACAGTGATTATTACAAAATCCTAGTGCTGAAAAATGATTTTTAATACCAGTTAAGCTGTCACTAAGTCAGAATTATGAATATAGTCTGTTGAAATTCTTGATAATTACTTATAATTTTCAGTGTTTGGAAAACAATTTGCTGGGCAGATGTTTTTCCATTGTCCTAAATGTTCCTATCGCTATGAAGTGTTGAACATTTTCTCTGGTTTATGCTCCAAAGTATTAATCTTTCCAGTCGTTAAAGATGATTACCTGGTAACATTAACATACAAATGTACAGTGATCACTATGCTCTTATGAATTCTTTACAATCCACACACTTGAAAAAGTCAAATTATTCTTTGTTAGGTGATGTGGTGCCTTGTTTAAAAAGTGAATTTATCATTAAGTCACAGGCCTTGAAAATTAAGTATTAATTGAGCTTGAACTATTAGAAAATTATCTCAGAAAAACATCATTTAACGTGTAATTCCTTTAAATTTGTAATTTTGTGAATGAGATTCCTGGGACAAAATCTTATTTATGCCAATGAAATAAGTTACTGTTTCTGCTCTTTCTAAGTGCACTGATTGTTTATCAGACCTCCCTTATCAAGTTTCATTTTAAATTTCAACCAAGTATGAGATATTTAGGAATCAATGATCCAGTTTATGGTTTCTCTGAACCTCTATTTTTGTTTCTGTAGTCCTTTCTTTTCTCTAGAGCAATCAAAATTCCAAAAATCTTTTAAAAAATATGAAAGGAATATACATTGATTATTCATTTGTATTAATTATACATAATCCTAAGGAAAAGTTTATGATAAAGATTATTGATAGTTTAATAAAAATAAGACTGGAAATCTATAAATTAAATTTGTTCTGGTTATTTATACACCAGAATAATGAAGGATTCTGTGATGATACTTTGCACTAAAAATTAAGTTAATCCTTAAGGAATGAATACTAGTTAACTAAGAATGGTAAATAATTTTAAAACCTTAAAACTATTCTCTATCAAAAAGCTCCATACACCATGATCAAGTTGGGTTTATTCCAGGGATGCAAGGATTCTTCAATATACACAAATCAATCAATGTGATATACCATATTAACAAATTGAAAGATAAAAACAATATGATAATCTCAATAGATGTAGAAAAAGCCTTTGATAAGATTCAGCACCCATTTATGATTTAAACTCTTCCAAAAATGGGCATAGAAGGAACCTACCTCAACATAGTGAAGGCCATATACCATAAGCCTACAGTAAACACTATTCTCAATTATGAAAAACTGAAAGCATTCCCCCTAAGACCAGGAACAAGACAAGGGTGTCCACTTTCACCATGATTATTCAGCATAGTTCTGGAAGTCCTAGCTATAGCAATCAGAGAAGAAAAGGAAATAAAAGGAATCCAGATCAGAAAAATATCTCACTGTTGGCCAATGACATGATTCTATGCATGCTGCTGCTACGTCGCTTCAGTCGTGTCCTACTCTGTGTGACTCCATAGATGGCAGCCCACCAGGATCCTCTGTCCCTGAGATTCTCCAGGCAAGAATACTGGAGTGGGCTGTTATTTCCTACTCCAATGCATGAAAGTGGAAAGTGAAATTGAAAATGAAGTCTCTCAGTCATATCCGACTCTTAGCGACCCCATGAGGTCTACCAGGCTGCTCCATCTATGGGATTTTCCAGGCAAGAGTACTGGAGTGGGTTGCCATTTCCTTCTCCAGATACTGTGAATAGAAAACCCTAAAGATAGTATCAGAAAAGTACTAGAAATAATCAGGAATTTAGCAAAGTTGCAGGATACAAAATCAATACCCAGAAATCACTTGTATGTCTATATACTAACAGCAAAAAATCAGAAAGAGAAATTAAAGAATAAATCCCATTCACCATTGCAGCAAAAAGAAAAAAAAAATCTAGGAATAAACTTATCTAAGGAGACAAAAGAACTGTACACAGCAAATTAAAAGACACTGATGAAAGAAACCAAAGATGACATAAAGAGATGGACAGATATTTCATATTTCTGGGTAGGAAGAATAAATATTGTGAAAATGACTATACTACCAAATGCAATCTACAGATTCAATGAGATCCTTATCAAACTACCAATGGCATTTTTCACAGAACTAGAACAAAAAATTTCACAATTCATATGGAAACAAAAAAGACCCTGAATAGCCAAAGTAGTCTTGAGATAGAAGAATGGAGCTGGAAGAATCAACCTTTTGACTTCAGATTATACCACAAAGCTACAGTCATCAAGACAGAATGACACTGGCATAAAACAGAAATATAGACCAATGGAACAAGATACAAAACCAAGAAATAAGCCAATGCACCCATGGGTAACTTATTTTTGACAAAGGAGGCAAGAAACTACAATGGGGTAAAGATAGCCTCTTCAGTAAATGGTGCTGGGAAAACTGGACAACTCCATGTAAAAGAACGAAATTAGAACACTTCCTAGCACCATACATAAAGATAAACTCAAAATGGATTAAAGACCTAAATGTAAGCCCAGAAACTATAAAACTATTAGAGGAAAACTTAGGCAGAACACTCGATGAGGTAAGCAAAGCAAGATCCTCTATGACCCACCTCCTAGAGTAACAGAAATAAAAACAAAAGTAAACAAGTGGGACCTGATTAAACTTAAAAGCTTTTTCACAGCAAAGAAAACTATAAGCAAGGTTGAAAGACAACTCTCAGAATAGGAGAAAATAGTAGCAAATGAAACAGCTGACAAAGGCTTAATTTCCAATATATACAAGCAGCTCACGCAACTCAATACCAGAAAAGTAAATAACCCAATCAGAAAGTGGGAAAAAGACATAAACAGACATTTCTCCAAAGAAGACATCAGATCAGATCAGTCGCTCAATCCTGTCCGACTCTTTGCGACCCCATGAATCACAGCACGCCAGGCCTCCTTGTCCATCACTAACTTCCGGAGTTCACTGAGACTCACGTCCATCGAGTCAGTGATGCCATCCAGCCATCACATTCTCTGTCGTCCCCTTCTCCTCTTCGCCCCCAATCCCTCCCAGCATCAGAGTCTTTTCTAATGAGTCAACTCTTCACATGAGGTGGCCAAAGAACTGG
>NW_011494961.1:1746294-1747603 GCF_000754665.1 Bison bison bison
CCTCTTTCAGTATCCTATCATTTTGCCTTTTCATACTGTTCATGGGGTTCTCAAGGCAAGAATACAGAAGTGGTTTGCCATTCCCTTCTCCATTGGGCCACATTCTGTCAGACCTCTCCACCATGACCCATTCGTCTTGGGTGGCCACACACGGCATGGCTTAGTTTCATTGAGTTAGACAAGGCTGTGGTCTGTGTGATCAGATTGGCTAGTTTTCTAAGATTATGGTTTCAGTGTGTCTTCTCTCTGATGCTCTCTTGCAACATCTACCATCTTACTTGGGTTTCTCTTACCTTGGACGTTGGGTACCTCTTCATGGCTGCTCTAGCAAAGTGCAGCTGCTGCTCCTTACCTTGGACAAGCCACCCCTCTTGACCTTGAACGTGGAGTAGCTCTATCGGCCCTCCTGTGCCAGCACAGCTGCCACTCCTCGGACATGGGGTAGCTCCTCTCAACCTCTCCCTTTTAAACTTCCCTCCCACCTCCCTCCCCGTGCCATCCCTCTAGGTTGATACAGAACCCCTGTTTGAGTTTCCTGAGCCATACAGCAAATTTCGTTGGCTATCTATTTTACATATGGTAATGTAAGTTTCCATGTTACTCTCTCCATACATCTCACCCTCTCCTCCCCTCCCCCCATGTCCACAAGTGTGTTGTCTATGTCTGTTTCTCTATTACTGCCCTGTAAATAAATTCTTCAGTACTATTTTTCTAGATTCATATATATGCATTAGAATATGATATTTACCTTTCTCTTTCTGACTTATTTCACTCTGTATGATAGGTTCAAGGTGCACCCACCACATAAGAACTGACTCAAATGTGTTCCCTTTTCTGGCTGAGTAATATTCCATCATGTATATGTACCATCACTTCTTTATCCATTCATCTGTCGCTGGACATCTAGGTTGCTTCCATGCTCTAGCTATTGTAAATAGTGCTGCAATAAACAATGGGATACATGTGTCTTTTTCAATTTTGATTTCCTCAGCATATATGCCTGGAGTGGGATTGCTGGGTCATAGGGTAGTTTTATTCCTAGATTTTTTTAAAAGGAATCTTCATACCGTCTTCCATAGTGGCTGTATCAAATTACATTTCCACCAACAGTGCCAGAGTGCTCCCTTTTCTCCACACCTTCTCCAGCTTTATTGTTTGTAGACTTTTTGATGCTGGCTGTTCTGACCAGTGTGAGGTGATATCTCATTCTAGTTTTGATTGGCATTACAATAATATTGAGCACTTTTGAGCATCTTTTCATGTGCTTATTAGCCATTTGTGAGGCCTCACAAATAGCTGTGAAAAGAAG
>NW_011494961.1:1747703-1748648 GCF_000754665.1 Bison bison bison
GTATTCTTGCCTTGAGAACCCCATAAACAGTATGAAAAGGCAAAATGATAGGATACTGAAAGAGGGACTTCCCAGGTTGGTAAGTGCCCAACATGCTACTGGAGATCAGTGGAGAAATAACTCCAGAAAGAATGAAGGGAAGGAGCCAAAGCAAAAACAATACCCAGTTGTGGATGTGACTGGTGACAGAGGCAAGGTCCGATGCTGTAAAAAGCAATATTGCATAGGAACCTGAAACTTCAGGTCCATGAATCAAGGCAAATTGGAAGTGGTCAAACAGGGGATGGCAAGAGAGAACGTGGACATTCTAGGAATCAGCGAACTAAAATGGACTGAAATTGGTGAATTTAACTCAGATGACCATTATATCTACTACTGTGTGCAGGAGAGTCTGAAATGCAGTACTTGGATGCAATCTCAAAAACGACAGAATGATCTCTGTTCGTTTCCAAGGCAAACCATCCAATATCACGGTGATCCAAGCCTGTGCCCCGACCAGGAACGCTGAAGAAGCTGAAGCTGAATGGTTCTATGAAGACCTACAAGACCTTTTAGAATTAACACCCAAAGAAGATGTCCTTTTCATTATAGGGGACTGGAATGCAAAAGTAGGAAGTCAAGAAACACATGGAGTAACAGGCAAATTTGGCCTTGGAGTACAGAATGAAGCAGGGCAAAGGCTAATAGAGTTCTACCAAGAGAACACACTGGTCATAGCAAACACCTTCCAACAACACAAGAGAAGACTCTACACATGGGCATCACCAGATGGCCAACACCAAAATTAGATTGATTATATTATTTGCCAAAGATGGAGAAGCTCTATACAGTCAGCAAAAACAAGACGGGGAGTGGACTGTGGCTCAGATCATGAACTCCTTATTGCCCAATTCAGACTTAAATTGAAGAAAGTAGGGAAAACCACTAGACCATTCAGGTATGACC
>NW_011494961.1:1748748-1749182 GCF_000754665.1 Bison bison bison
GTTGGTAAGTGCCCAACATGCTACTGGAGATCAGTGGAGAAATAACTCCAGAAAGAATGAAGGGAAGGAACCAAAGCAAAAACAATACCCAGGTGTGGATGTGACTGGTGACAGAAGCAAGGTCCGATGCTGTAAAGAGCAATATTGTATAGGAACCTGAAACGTCAGGTCCAGGAATCAAGGCAAATTGGAAGTGGTCAAACAGGGGATGGCAAGAGAGAACGTGGACATCCTAGGAATAAGCGAACTAAAATGGACTGGAATTGGTGAATTTAACTCAGATGACCATTATATCTACTACTGTGTGCAGGAATCCCTTACAAGAAATGGAGTAGCCATCATGGTCAACAAGAGTCTGAAATGCAGTACTTGGATGCAATCTCAAAAAACGCAGAATGATCTCTGTTCGTTTCCAAGGCAAACCATCCAATATC
>NW_011494961.1:1750595-1754939 GCF_000754665.1 Bison bison bison
TGCCAGGAGAAATATCAATAACCTCAGATATGCAGATGACACCACCATTATGGCAGAAAGTGAAGAGGAACTAAAAAGCCTCTTGCTGAAAGTGAAAGAGGAGAGTGGAAAAGTTGGCTTAAAGCTCAACATACAGAAAACTAAGATCATGGCATCTGGTCCCATCACTTCATGGGAAATAGATGGGGAAACAGTGGAAACAGTGTCAGACTTTGTTTTTATGGGCTCCCAAATCACTGCAGATGGTGATTGCAGCCATGAAATTAAAAGACGCTTACTCCTTGGAAGGAAGGTTATGACCAACCTAGACAGCATATTGAAAAGCAGAGACATTACTTTGCCAACAAAGGTTCGTCTAGTCAAGGCTATGGTTTTTCCTGTGGTCATGTAAGGATGTGAGAGTTGGACTATGAAGAAGGCTGAGTGCCAAAGAATTGATGCTTTTGTACTGTGGTGTTGGAGAAGACTCTTGAGAGTCCCTTGGACTGCAAGGAGATTCAACCAGTCCATCCTTAAGGAGATCAGTCCTGGGTGTTCACTGGAAGGACTGATGCTAAAGCTGAAACTCCAATACTTTGGCGACCTTAAGTGAAGAGTTGACTCATTGGAAAAGACCCTGATGCTGGGAGGGATTGGGGACAGGAGGAGAAGGGGACGACAGAGGATGAGATGGCTGGATGGCATCACTGACTCGATGGACATGAATTTGAGTGAACTCCGGGAGTTGGTGATGGACAGGGAGGCCTGGCGTGCTGATTCATGGGGTCACAAGGAGTCAAACACGACTGGGCGACTGAACTGAACTGAACTGCTGGCTAATTCATGTTGAATTTTGACATAAATCAACAAAATTCCGTAAAGCAATTATCCTTCAATTAAAAAAATAAACACATTTTAAAAAATGACTGGCAACCTATAAATTTAATTTGTTTTGGTTAATTATATTCCAGAATAATGAAGGATTCTGTGATAATATTTTGAACTAAAAATGAAGTTAATCCTAAAGAAATAAATACGACTTAATTAAAAGACTGGTAAATAATTTTAAAACCTTAAAACTATTCTTTATGACATGATTTTCTCATTACTTGTTAGCTTCAAAACATAATCAGTGTAAAATGACCCAAGCAGTAGCAATGTAGTAGGTATCCTATGTAAACATTTTTGTAAACAATGCTTTTTCCAAATTGGTTCAGAAGCAAACTTACCTAATGTTTCCAAAAATATCTCAGTCTTTCTTAAAAGGCAAAAATTACCTCTGTTGAATCTCTTATTACTTTGTTCACCAGAAAAAAAATATACATTTCTACATTCTAAATATAAAATAAATTCTACTTTAAAACGAAGTATCAACATTGACAATTCTTTAAGCTGTTATCACTCTGATAATTAACAGGCATTAATTTAAAAAATAAAAAAACAGAGCAGCAGTTGACTGCAACCTTCCAGTTTCAAGTCTGCTCCATTATCACATCCTATTCACTCTAACTTTAGAACATATTCAGCTTTCCTTACCACATCTCATAACTTTGCTCCAAATCATTATCATTTCTCAAACAAATGCAATATTTTAAAAGATAGCTTCCTCTTTGTAGTTCCACATAATAGGAACTTGGAAGTTACCATTCCATCCCAACATGTAAAAGCTAAACACATTGAAAAAACAAACAATTTTTCTGAGTCTTAAGAGAGGGGAGGCCACAGGGAAAATCATACCATCAATATTGCCCATTGGTAATTACACAAAAGAGCTGAAAACTTTCATCTACACAAAACCCTGTACAGGGCTTCCCAGGTGGCATTAGTGGTAAAGAACCTGCCTGCCAATGCAGGAGACTCAAGAGACATGGGTTTGATCCCTGAGTCAGGAAGATCCCCTAGAGGAGAGCCTTGGCAACTCACTCCAGTATTCTTGCCTGGAGAATCCCATGGATAGAGGAGCCTGGTGGGCTACAGTCCATGGGGTCACAAAGAGTCTGACACAACTGAAGTGACTTGGCACGCATGCACACACCATGCAGAAGACCTGGGTTCCATCCTGAGGTTTGGCAGATCCCCTGTTAAATACCCACTTTGGTATTCTTGTCTAAAGAATTTTATGGACAGAGGAGCCTGCTGCTGCTGCTAAGTCGCTTCAGTCATGTCCGACTCTGTGCGACCCCATAGACGGCAGCCCACCAAGCTTCTCCATCCATGGGATTCTCCAGGCAAGAACACTGGAGTGGGTTGCCTTTTCCTTCTCCAATGCATGAAAGTGAAAAGTGAAAGTCAAGTCGTTCAGTCGTGTCTGACTCTTCGCGACCCCATGGACTGCAGCCCACCAGGCTCCTCCGCCCATGGGATTTTCCAGGCAACTGTACTGGAGTGGGGTGCCATTGCCTTCTCCACAGAGGAGCCTGGTGGGCTACAATCCATGGGGTTGCAAAGAATAAGACACAACTGAGTGACTAACAGTTTTCACAGGGCTGCTTATAGCGGCTCTAGGCCGTTTCCAACACTTGGTGACAACCAAGATATCCATTAGTAGGTGAATGGATAAACTGTGATACATCTAGACAATGGAATATTATCCAGCACAAAAGGAAATAAAATATTAAGCCATAAAAAAATCGAAGTACCTTAAATTCATACTGATAAAGGAAAAAAATCAACCTGAAAAGACAACATAATGTATGATTTCAACTATCAGACATTCTGAAAAAGGCAACATAATGGAGAGACAGTAAAAAGATCAGTGATAATCTGAGTTTAAGGGGAATAAGGTGAATTGGAGGAGCACAAAAGGATATCTGAAACTACTCCTCTATGGTACTGTCATGATGCCTGTATACATCACCTATACACTAGTCCAAACCCCTAGAATGTAAAACACCAAAGGTGAATTGTAATGGAAACTGTGGGCTTTGGGTGATTGTAATGTAATGTAGCTTCATCAGTTGTAACAAATGTTAGTAATACATGAAGCTATGTGGGGCAGGGGATATCTGGGAAATGTCTGTATCTTCCTCTTAATTTTACTGTGAAGTGAAAACTGCTCTAGAATATTAAAATTGTTAACTAAAAAGGGAAAGAAAATGGTCTACTTATTTCTCTCCTTATAGGAATTAGTGTTTTCATAAATTAGAAGTTTCTTTTTAAAATAAAAATAAGATTGACACCTTTTGTAGCTGAAAACTCAACATTTTATTCATCTACTACTAAATTAAAAGCTAAAACACATAACGTACTTCAGTGGGTCCTCATGCTCTGTACCTCCCCATTCCCAACTCTCTGAGCTTACCTCCCCTCAGAATCCAGCTCCTCAGCTCACTCTCCTGCAGCCGTATTGGCCTAGAGGCTGTTCCCAGAATCCACTAGGCACACTCCTGCCTGAGGGTCTTGGCATGTGTTCTTGCCTCTGGGTAAAACTGGGAAACTTTTGTTTCAGATAATGTAAACTGTCTCCGCTAATCTATATCTTTGCTCAGATCTCACTTTCTCAGTGACTCTTCCTTTAAAGATTGCTTTATCACACAACCCACATTCCTTTTGCTCCTTTGTGTTCTTTTTATCTTCTATTGTAATACTTTTAAAACACAATATAAGTCAGTTACACTTTTTGTACTGTCTCTCTTCTAATTTAACATAAGCCTTGCTTTTTATACTCCTGTATACCCACACTCCTAGAAGAGTACTTATCTACTAATAGGTACTCAATGCATATTTGTTAAATAAAATGTCATTAACATATTAAAAGCCTTATTAAAATAAAATATAACCAAGGTAGCAAAAGTAAACAAAATGCCTTAGGAAAGAGTTTAGATATTTGCATTCCCCTGAAGAAGGAAATGGCAAACCACTCCAGTATCCTTGCCTGGAAAATCATGGACAGAGGAGCCTGGTGGGCTGCAGTCCATGGGGTCACAAAGAGTCGGGCACGACTGAGCGACTAACACTTAAATTTGCAAAGAATTTTTGAAGATTAGTAAGGACAAAGTTCAGTTCAGTCACTCAGTCGTGTCCGACTCTTTGCAACCCCATGAATCGCAGCACGCCAGGCCTTCTTGTCCACCACCAACTCCCGGAGTTCACTCACAATCACGTCCATCGAGTCAGTGATGCCATCCAGCCATCTCATTCTCTGTCGTCCCCTTCTCTTCCTGCCCCCAATCCCTCCCAGCATCAAAGTCTTTTCCAATGAGTCAACTCTTAACATGAGGTGGCCAAAGTACTGGAGTTTCAGCTTTAGCGTCATTCCTTCCAAAGAAATCCCAGGGCTGATCTCCTTCAGAATGGACTGGTTGGGTCTCCTTGCAGCCCAAGGGACTCTCAAGAGTCTTCTCCAACACCACAGTTCAAAAGCAT
>NW_011494961.1:1755039-1755456 GCF_000754665.1 Bison bison bison
ACATCCATACATGACCACAGGAAAAACCATAGCCTTGACTAGACGGACCTTTGTCAGCAAAGTAATGTCTCTGCTTTTTAATATGCTGTCTAGGTTGGTCATAACTTTTCTTCCAAGAAGCAAGCATCTTTTATAATTTCATGACTGCAGTCACTTTCTGTAGGGATTTTGGAGCCCATGAAAATAAATTCTGAAACTGTTTCCACTGTTTCCCCCATATTTGCCATGAAGTGATGGGACTGGATGCCACAATCTTGGTTTCTTGAATGTTGAGTTTTAAACCAAGTTTTTCATTCTCCTCTTTCACTTTCATCAAGAGGATCTTTAGTTCCTCTTCATTTTCTGCCCTAAGGGTGGTGTCATCTGCATATCTGAGGTTATCGATATTTCTCCCAGCAATCTTGATTCCAGCTTGTG
>NW_011494961.1:1755556-1756243 GCF_000754665.1 Bison bison bison
CAGGTAAGTGTCTTTTAATTTCATGGCTGCAGTCACCATGTGCAGTGATTTTGGAGCCCAAAGCAGCATAGTAAATACAAAGCACAGGGGGAAAATGCTTTGGTCTTCCCACAAAAGCTATGACTTTGAAATAAATACTAATATTGCTATTTCCTTTTACGTAATATAGCAAAACAGGAAGTAATGTAATTATTAAATAAACTGAGGTACCCATTTTAAAAAATAAAAGAAGTTCATAAATTTAGATTTATCCATAAGATCTTCAGAAAAAACATCTGCCTAGGAAATGTGTTACATATTTACAAGCATAAAACTACAGTCTGCATTTGGATGGTAGGCTATGCAATACTTCATCAGAATCAGCTTGTTCTCCCAAACCTAGGAAATCAAAAGGAATTAAACTTGGAAGAAAAAAATTTTTTTTCCTATGTTTGCATAGAAGCTATGAATTTCACAATCACAAAAATATTATGACTTCTTTATTTATAATGAACCTAACTAAGCTTTTAAAAGCATCAATTCTTTGGCACTCAGCTTTCTTTATAGTCCAACTCTCACATCCATACATGACTACTAGAGAAACCATAGCTTTGACTATACAGACCTTTGTCAGCAAAGTAATGTCTCTGCTTTTTAATATGCTGTCTAGGTCGGTCTAACTTTTCTTCCAAGAAGCAAGCATCTTTT
>NW_011494961.1:1756343-1771858 GCF_000754665.1 Bison bison bison
TTCATCAAGAGGATCTTTAGTTCCTCTTCATTTTCTGCCCTAAGGGTGGTGTCATCTGCATATCTGAGGTTATCGATATTTCTCCCAGCAATCTTGATTCCAGCTTGTGCTTCATCCAGCCCCACATTTCGTATGATGTACTCTGCATATAGGTTAAATAAACAGGGTGACAATATACAGCTTTGACATACTCCTTTCCCAATTTGGAACCAGTCTGTTGTTCCATGTTCAGTTGTAACTGCTGCTTCTTGACCTGCATATAAATTTTTCAGGTGGCGGGTATGATCCCTGGTTCCTCTTTCTTTTCTAAATCCAGCTTTAACATCTGGAAGTTCAAAGTTGATGTACTGTTGAAGCCTGGCTTGGAGAATTTTGAGCATCACTTTGCTAGTGTGTGAGATGAGTGCGACTGTGCAGTAGTTTGAACATTATTTGGTATTGCTTTTCTTTGGAATTGGAATGAAAACTGACCTTTCCCAGTCCTGTGGCCACTATAAAGAAAGTTGGGTGCCAAAGAATTGATGCTTTGAACTGTGGCGCTGAAGAAAACTCTTAGAGTCCCTTGGACTGCAAGGAGGTCAAACCAGTCAATCCTAAAGGAAATCAATCCTGAAAATTCATTGGAAGGACTGATGCTGAAGCTGAAGCTCCAATACTTTGGCCACCTGATGCAAAGAACTGACTCCTTGGAAAGAACCCTGATGCTTTGAAAGACTGAGGACAGGAGGAGAAGGAGACAACAGAGGATGAGATGTTTGGATGGTATTACTGACTCAGTGGACATGAGTTTGAGCAAGCTCCAAGAGATTCTGATGGACAGAAAAGCCTGGCGTGCTGCAGTCCATGGGGTTGCAAAGAGTCAGACCCGACTGAGCAACTGAACTGAACTGTACTGTTGATAAAAAACCAAATCTGTCAGTGCAAGGTAATTCTGTTACTTATGGCTTACACTCTGAAGAATTCTTTAATTCAGCTCTCTTCTCAAGATTTTCTGCGTTCTCCTTCCCATCTCTCCAAGTGTGATCTAACTTAAGTGTTGCATTAAGATTGATACCGTGTGTGTGACATACAGCCCTGGGTAAGGACTCTTGAGTCAGCCAGTCCTTTGCACACTTCAGTCTAGGTTGGCATCACCACTGAAATGTGTACTTTTTATGGCATTTTGACATTTGTGCTTTCCTGCCATGGCTATTGGTCATCATTGTTGTTCTCCTGACCCCCATCACCAACTTCATGTCTTTTTAAAAGTTTGCCCTCAAGGCACCATCAGTTCAGTTTAGTTCAGTTCAGTTGCTCAGTCATGTCCGACAATTTGCGACCCCATGAATCGCAGCACCCCAGGCCTCCCTGTCTGTCACCATCTCCCGGAGTTCACTCAAATTTACGTCCATCGAGTCGGTGATGCCATCCATAGAAGACTTTAATACATGAGTGTCACATTCTGGCATAGGACATAGGAGTGGTTTCCTTCATACTCACAGTTGTGGGTTTTTTTAATTCATTTTTATTAATTTTATAATGAATGTACTATGAAGTATTCTAATTCAGAGACAAATTTCTTGTTAATTATATTATAGCCAATAAATATTGGCTGTCCTTGGGCCAGGCTTTATTCTACTGCAACATGAAGAAAACCAAGTTAAATATCCCCTCAAGAGTGCCTGGGTAGCCGTAGGTAATGATGGAGAACAGTGGATAATCTCTGTTTATGCAAAGGACAGAGAACTGCCCCTCATCCTCCAAAAGAATGAGGAGGAATGTGCTTCTTTGAGATGGATGGAAATGATCTTGTGTTCTTAGCCTAGTATTTTAGAATGCAATACATCTTTCTGAGACCCAAATAAACCCTAGATATCTATGTCTTTAATAATCTAGGGATTTTTTTTTCTTTATCTTTCTGACACCTTGGACTTCACCTGGGCTCCTAATCTGGGCTGGAACCTTTTGGCCTTCTTGGGTCAGAGCAATTAACTAGACAACTGGTTACATCGTATTCTCATGGTATTTAAAGAGTTAGATGTTTCTGGGGAATTGAAAGCAACTATTCTTCATCTTTACATTGTGTGCATTTCTATGGCTCAGGGGGCCAGAACTTTTTATCAAGCTGCAATCTATAGTGAGTTTTATTTTCCTACATTGATTCAGGGATTTCTGCCAGGTTGGGGCCTGGCTCTAGGTGAAGCTGCTCTGGGAGGATCCATGACAGGAAGGAAAGGGCAAACTCAGTGCTCTCATATTCCCACCAAACCTCTGTGGCCCTTGGTGGGGTGGAAGGCGCTCTCCAGCAATGAGCAAATACCCCAACTCCAGTTCAACTCTTACTCTTGAGTCTTTGACTAATGAAAATTGCGTTCCATTGGGACAGAAATTAGCTTGTACACATGTGTGTTCTTCAAATCCTTTATTTATTATTTATACTATGTTTTTTTAAGTAGCTTCCCAGGTGGCTCAGTGGTAAAGAAACCACCTGTCTGTGCAGGAGACCCGGGTTTGATCCCTGGGTTGGGAAGATCCCCTGGAGAGGGAAATGGCAACCCATTCTAGTATGCTTGCTTGAGAAATTTCATGGACAGAGGAGCCTGGTGGGCAACATTCCATGGGGCTGCAAAGAGTCAGACACAACTGAGTGACTGAGAACATTTATATTTAATATTTTAGCTATTTTATGCAATATCAAGACACCTTTTCTCCAAAGAGCCCAATTTTGGCAGTTGAAAGCCTTGATTCTCAAAACCATTAGTCATTACTATGAGCTTAAAAGTATATCTACTAGGAAGAAAAGGTGGGTGGGGGGACTAATTAAATTATTATCTAAACATTTTATGCAACTTCACTTACTTCAAAACTCTGTTTAGCGGCCATGGTCTTGATTTTTATATACAAGCTTACACTGGGGAAACTTTACTGAAGTTTTAAAAGAACTAAAGTTATTGTCATTCCAGGAAAAAGCTTTATAACAACTATCCTGCCCACTTGTCTAAAGAACTTAACTTCTGTAGGTGTGACAATTAGGTGGATCTAGAGCTTTTTAATTATCATTAAAATAATCTGGAAAGTAAATGTTTTAAAGAATAGACCTTATATTTTGGAGAGGCAGAACACTTTTATTATCTGATAAAGTCATGCTCTTCACCCACTAATTAACATAATCCTCACAAACACAAAACATCTTCAAAACAATTCAAAGCCAAGTCCTTGGCCCAGAATATCAACTTTCAAAAGTTGATATTTCAATATCCCTTGTCCAAAGACCCCAAAATAACCTGTTGCTCAAGTTTAGCTAAGTTTGTTAGATGTTTTATTAAGGGAAAACACATCTTGACAGAATCTTTGTGGTTTGGGGGAAGGGATGGTTAGGAGAGAATACAGGTTTGTGAATCCAGGGTCGCTGTGTCAGAGGGGGTAAAATCAGGAAAGTATGTTTACAGGATTTTACAGTCTAAGCTCAAAGCAGAAAACTATCTGGGCTTGGCCAAAGTTTCTGACATAATAAAGTGAGCAAGTCAGTATATAAGCAATCACCTGTTTGCTTAGGTGAACAGCCCGTTGTCCTGTTAGGAGAGGTATTTGCCCAAGTGACTAAACTGTTTAGAAGTATGTTTTGACTCCCAGTAGCAGTTTTTAAGATATCTGAGTAACATGAATAATTTAGTTTCCAAGATAGTTTTAAGTGATAAAGTATCAATTTCAAATGTTAAAAAAATGTCTCCCATACATGAGTGTGTATTGATTAATTTATTCAACTCATTGATTAATGAACTAGTCAAATGGTGACTCTACAAGCATTTAAATAACCAAAATTTAGTCCCTTGTGAAAGTCCTTTTTTAAAAAGAATATTATAAAAGGTTGCTAACTTAACATAAAAACTAGTTATGTTCATAGCCCTTGGGGTTATCTTTTCTACAAAACAAAATGTATACATTAACATAAAACAGTGCCTGAGCTCTAAACAAATAGCAAATAACAGGTAAATTCTCCTAAAATTTGAATATATATTTTCAGATGGGTTTATTAAAATTCCCATAATACTCCTTTTTAAAAAATGTTCATAGGTTTGTATAGATTTTTATTATCACTTTCTCCATTGTGATCATAAATAATATTAAACAGAGCGGCTTCTCAGTTGGCTGTAGTGGTAAAGAATCCATCTGCCAATGCAAGAAACACAAGAGATGCAGATTCAGTCCCTGGGTCAGGAAGATCCCCTTGAGTAGGAAATGGCAATCCACTCCACTATTCTTGCCTGAAAAATCCTATGGACAGAGGAACCTGGTGGGCTACAGTCCATAGGGCTGCAAAGAGTTGAACATGACTGAGCACACATGTGCACACACACACACACACAAAATCTTAAATGGTAATTGGTTTAACTAGAAGGCTTTTTGTTTTGTTCTGAATGTTTACAACTAACGATATTAATTATGTAAACCTCCTTGGACACAAATTATTGAGCAGGTACTAAGGCTGCAGAATGAATTTATGTCCTGAGCTTCCATTAAGGAGTGCAGGATTGGACATTCTAAAAGTCTGTAATTTCACCACCAGTGCTTGTTGATTTTGGAGAATTTATGTCTACATAGGGATCCCAGCGGAGAAGGCAATGGCACCCCACTCCAGTACTCTTGCCTGGAAAATCCCATGGACAGAGGAGCCTAGTGGGCTGCAGTCCATGGGGTCGCAAAGAGTCAGACACAACTGAGAGACTTCACTTTGACTTTTCACTTTCATGCATTGGAGAAGGGAATGGCAACCCACTCCAGTGTTCTTGCCAGGAGAACCCCAGGGGCAGCAGAACCTGGTGGGCTGCCATCTGTGGGGTCGCACAGAGTTGGACACAACTGGAGCAACTTAGCAGCAGCAGCAGGGATCCCAAACTATTCTGAGGTCTTTGACTTTCCATGAAGTAAAGTCATGGTTCCCTAGGTTAAGACAAGTAGCAGGTCAGCTATTCTGGATTTTTAAAAAATACACATTGTCTTTATGTATAAAATACAAGCACTCATATAATAGAGGGATTTTTCAGTGGTGATTCAATGAGATTTATTCTTAAAGATAATACAAAGTATGTTTTGGTAATAGAATCGATAATGCTTAAATAAGGGGCAAGGGCATATTCTCACCGAATGTTTGCAGGCCCACATTGCCATAAAAATTAAAGGAACAGTAATTTTCCCCCTAAAATCAAACACACTGGGTCATCAGCAAAGAAATAACAGATTCAGTGGTTGCAAAGTAAATATTCCTGTACCTGTAATTGGTCTATCAATAATGGTCTTTTTCTTTTTTTCTCCTTGTAGGCCCAAATCACTTTTTGGCAGGAAAAAAAAAAAAAGCCAAAATGTTAAAGAGAAAATTCAATATGATTGACTCAATTGTCCAAGAAAACGAGGAAGTTAACTTAATGATTAACTTCCCATTGCAGTTGAAGTTGAACTTGAATATTTCTTTGAGCTGCCTGCAGGTGTATAGCTCTGTAAAAGGTTGAATTTGTAACCAGCTGTGAGTTTTCAGGACAATGTTTTGGGCTAAATGAATTAGCAAATACCTTCAGCCAGACAGGTTAATGCATGTGTCTAGGAAGACTGCAGCATGTTTAATATATTGTTTTTCTCTTCTACAACGTTTTGCTTGTTTCATTGTACCTGACTTCTTTTTGGAAGACAAAAATGTGCTTCTGTATTAGATGCAATGACTCAATAGAAACTTTGATGATATATGGCTAAAGAGATACCCTTTAATCCTCAAACCTAGATATGAGGTAATCGTCATAATTTTTGTTAAATGTTTATTTTCTGGCTATTTCATTGCTTTATGTCAAATTAACTATGTATGTTTATATGATTTTTATGTGACCCTATACAAAGGAAATTTAGTGACTATGTGAAGTAAAGCATAGCCATTGATTTTCCAAAGTCATGATTACTTATTTCTCAAGTTAATGATGTTTTATTTCCTCCCCCATCCATTTATGAGGTCCACATAGATTGGCAGAATTTTAGAACTAAAACTAGTTTACAAATCATGAAATCCAAAACCTTTCTTGTACATATAGGGAATAAGACCCAAGAGTCTAAATGACTCACTCAAGGTCCTATAGCTAACATGTAGGAACTTCAGTTTGTGACTCTAGGCTCCTAATCCAATGTTCTTGCTGTGGTATCATTTTGTTATAATCAAAGATTAAATCTAAAAAGTTTGTTTAGGTAGATTTATAGAGGGTATCTTGGCATCACGTAATTTTAATTTAATAGTCTTTTTGTGAGTTTGATGAAGCAGTTAAATAAAAGTGGACTTTGTTTTCCACATTGTCCAATATGGGAGGTATTAGCCACTTATGGGTGCTGAGCACTTCAGTGTGTTTTGCTCAAGCTGAGATGTACCAAAAGTATAAAATACACACTAGAATGTGAAGGTTTAGGATAAAGAAACAATTTAAATAAGTGCATTAATAATTCTATGTTGACTGAGCTGTGCTGTGCCAAGTCACTTCAGCTGTGTTGTGTCTGACTCTTTGTGACCCTATGGACTGTGGTCCACCAGGCTCTTCTGTGCATGGGATTCTCTAAGCAGAAATACAGGAGTGGGTTGATGTGCCCTCCTCCAGGTTCTCTTCCTGACCCAGGAATCAGACCTGCATCTCGTTTCCTGCATTGGCAGGCAGATTCTTTACCAGTAGCACCACCTGGGAAACCCTCTATGTTGACTACATAATAAGAATAATACTTTTGATATATAGGCTTAAATAAAATGTATCAAATTTACATTCACCTGTTTCTATTTTTAATGTGCCTCCTAGAACTTTTCCTAGGTGGCGCAGTAGTAAAGAATCTGCCTGCCAATGCAGGACATGGAAGAGACACAAGTTCCCTCCCTGGGTTGGGAAGATCCCCTACAGAAGGAAATGGCAACCCACTCCAGTATTCTTGCCTGGAAAATTTCATGAACAGAGGAGCCTGGGGAACTGCAGTGCATGAGGTCACAAAGAGTCAGACATGACTGAGCACGTGCGCACACACACACACACACACACACACACGCAGACACTAGAACTTTTCAAATTGCACGTGAGACTCATATTGTTCACCTGTTGAGCAGTGATATTCTAAAGTGACTTTGAGAACAAATTGACAAATTTAATTCTGTTGACATCGGAAGGCTATACTGTTCAACTGAACTAAAACTTCTATTTAAATAAATTCTTTAGAAGGGACAGTCCATTAGCACTTATTTTTGTAAATAGTTTATCTGAAATAAATGACTTTATATAGCACTAATATTTACCTTGGCAGTTAGCTCTGATCACATTCAGTCCCTTACATTTTGTTATTTTTACCTGCATATACTGTGTCTTATTGTAGCCATTGTAATTAGCATCCCTTAAACAGAAGGTCCAAGAATCATTTAATTTGACTCATATTACTCATTTAAGAGGGCACAGGCTGTGGTTATTTAACTATTAACATGGCGAGCAACTGCAAACAGAATGCAGAGAAGAAGCTGGTTAAGGATAACATCAACAAGTGTCAAAACATGTTGACTCAGCTCAGTAGGAAAAAACAGATTTTGGCTCAGATTGTAATCTTGATTTTACTCTTCATAGTTAAATAAATAGAATAAAATTTATCTCCTATCATGGTAACCAAACAGAGAGAAAAGAGACTATTTCTATAGTGAACAGTTTGGGAGATAGCATAGTATCTCCCTCTGGAGTACAGATATCCTTATGCAAATTATCTTCAAGTTCCCCAAGACTGAAGGTACTCTGCTGTGAGTGCAGGCATCATTTTGTCCTCTCAGTGTTTGTTGCCTTGTAAGAAATGACACCTGAGGAATCACACAAGGAAATGCTGATACATTTGGCTAATGTTATTGCTGTGAGTAGTAAACGCCTTTGTTTCTGACCCTGTAGTCTTTTACTTTCTTCCAGAATCTATGAAACTCTGTGGCAGATTATCTTGTTAGCTTGCAAGCAGAGCAGTTCTCAGACCCTTCATCGTTATTGTCAGGGAGGTAGTACATGCTCTCTATTTTGCTTTTTTTTAAGACAATATTGAGGACTATAATGATCCAAACAATACACACACTTAAAATTAATTCTGTACTTTAACAAAGACTTGACAATTTCTCTGAAAATTTTGAAGATCTTTATATGAAGACAACTCAAGGCTACTCTAACTGTGATGAAACTCTGGCTCATGTGGTTGCTCCAGAACAGTAAGTAGATCAGAATCTATGTTAGAACAAATCCATAAAGGGTAAAGGGTAGATAATTTTTTAAATCTGTGACTCAGTGTGTTTATCAAATCATGTTTATAAAAGATGTATGGAAACCAGAAAGTTATGTGTATTTCCAAAAACAAAACTCCACAAAGGTTTATTCTTTTTTGTTTAAAAACTATGACGAATTCTTACAATAACATATTGGGAAACCAAAAGGGTTTCATATATATTTATTCATTTGTTCCAAAAATTATTTATATTTGATTAAATTATAGGAAGCAAATATGTGAATCATTGTGGAATGAGGGATATTGTACCAATTCTCAGATATACAAACTGATTAAAAAAAGAAAAAAGTAGTCTGTGGTCTGATTTTATTTTATCAATGAAGAAAGCATTATTTTACATTTGAAATAGTATAGCTATGAGAAATCATTTAAAAACGGCTTCTTTTACATTATTTATGATACAAAGTGTAAAACCATTTCATGCAAAATAAATTTTAATAGAATTTGTGGATATAGCTATGGCTATCATTTATTTATTGTAAGTAATAACATGAAATTTAGAAATAACAGTTTTACAAGCAGAGAGAGAAAGTAAGATAACATACGTGGAACACAGAAAAGTTACGACTAAGAGCAAGACAGGAAGCGGTAATTTACATAATCCTGTACAAAGCCACTAATTGTTGACAGACCTCTGAACAGTGGACAATTAACATGCAAAGGTAAGTTTAAGTTTTTTCCCCATGTTTTCTTGTCTGATGTCTTGCATCATTTTAATAAATCATTAAATATACTCATTGCATGTTAGGTAAAGAAGCTGAAGTATTTTATTATTATTTGACAGTAACACTAAATCACAGCAACTTGGAAATTATCTGTGGTACAGAGGTTCAGTTCAGTTCAGTCGCTCAGTCATGTCTGACTCTTTGAGACCCCATGAATTGCAGCACGCCAGGCCTCCCTGTCCATCACCAACTCCCGGAGTTCACTCAAACTCACGTCCATTGAGTCAGCGATGCCATCCAGCCATCTCATCCTCTGTCGTCCCCTTCTCCTCCTGCCCCCAGTCCCTTCCAGCATCAGGGTCTTTTCCAATGAGTCAACTCTATAAGGCGGCCAAAGTATTGGAGTTTCAGCTTTAGCATCAGTCCTTCCAATGAACACTCAGGACTGATATCCTTAAGGATGTACTGGTTGGATCTCCCTGCAGTCCAAGGGACTCTCAAGAGTCTTCTCCAACACCACAGTTCAAAAGCATCAATTCTTCAGCGTTCAGCTTTCTTTATAGTCCAACTCTTGCATCCATACATGATCACAGGAAAAACCATAGCCTTGACTAGACGGACCTTTGTTGGCAAAGTAATGTCTCTGCTTTTGAATATGCTATCTAGGTTGGTTAAAACTTTCCTTCCAAGGAGTAAGCGTCTTTTAAGTTCAGAGGTAGTCACTGCTTTTGGGTTTCTTCTTTCAGAAGAAATTAAACTAATCAGGTCTACCTTGTAAAAATTCCCATATAATTGGACTCATTTCAAAAATATGAGATATTGAAAGCAGTTGGTATTAAAATTGAATTTTAAATTATTAAAAAAGTTATGCCTGAAAATTAATGTATATTTATATTGAAATCACAGGAACATGTTTAGATTAAATAGACCTTATATAATAAATATTTTACTATATGTTTTTATAATTCTGTCTAAGCAGGAATGAGAGTAAAGTTCAATTTTCATATTCAAGACATAACTAGACACTTGCTTGTTTTTTGAGAAACATATTACTGGATTAAAAACATAATTCTGTACATAACTCTTTGTATGAAAATAATTTTTATTGACCAAGAAAGCCCTAACTTACCCTCAATTTGAATAAACTTTAAGTTTTGAGTTTTTTTTTTTTTTTAACCATAATCCCCAGACTTATCTTTTCTTATAGTATCTACTTTAGAAAATTTGTCATTGGAAATTCTTCCTCTGTAAATGTAAATGTAAATCTTCTACAACCTAAAGATGTATTTTTCAAAGACTTGAAAGTCATCCCTTTGATAAGTAATCAAGAATAAGGCCCCTATCTTCCAGTCTCCGTAGGGGGGTAGGACCCTAACTTTGTTAAACCAATTAGCAAACACAGATGGTGTAATCACATGGACCAACCTCCATCCCTAATGCCCTCCAATACTGTTACATTAGCTCACCTCATTCTTTAAAAACCCTCTTGTCTTTGGTTTCAGTGGAGTTGCGTATAATATATCTCCCCATTACAATAGTCTTAACCTCTATTGCAATAGTATTGAATAAAGTCTTCCTTGCCTTTTTAACTGTATCTGGTACAAGTTTTCTTTGACAGTTCATTATGATAATATCCTCAAGAATATTTCAATATTAAATTAATTATTCCCAAATGCCCTTCATGCTGTTTTCCCCCCCAGAGTTGAAATATACCAATCCACCATCAATAATGTTATTCCACAAATAATTTGGGAAAAGATGAAATAGATGGTAACATAAGGCAACTGGGATCATTTGTGTTTTCAGCCTATTCTAAAAAAATCCTTGAGGTCACTTAAGATATCTATAAGTTTTTGAGAATTCTGTAGTACAAATACTGTTCATTAAGCCCTTACTTCTAACACCACTATTGGCAAATATCTCTAAGCAATGTTGAAATTAATTATTAATAGTAGAAAAATAGAATTAAAAATAAATATTGTACTTGAGCAGTAACATTTTACTTAAGTAATAAACTTCTATTTAAGTGAAGAATAAAATACAGCTGCCATAGTATCAGAAACTAAAAATCAAGATAAGATAAAATATAAATGAATTGACTAATTATTTAAACTAGAGATAAAGTCAACAACGTCTTAAGAACCATCCAGCCTGAAGCTTGCTGATGAGAAGCCCAGAGCCACCTGGTAGGATTGATGCAACTGAGTGATTTTGTCCCCAGTTTTACATGACCTTTAATTTTGAATAAGTGATGTTTTCTTCTTCCCATAACTTTCTATGTTTCTAGAAACACAGGAAGGTAATCAAAATATGAGATAAAATAGCATTGAAAACTGAAGGTTTTAGTAAATTAGGCATTGATTTTGCTTAATTATAAAGTATTCTAAAGCAAAAAGGAAAGAAAATAACCATAAGGTCATTAGCTTATTAATTAAAAATGCTAGAAGTCTTTTAACTCTTTGTATAGAGTGAGTATTTTCTCGGGTTTCCCCATGATGAAAGCAGTAATAGTTCATTGTTCTGGGCCACTAAGCTTTGATTGCCAAGTGCTAAACTAATGGACTGAAGGAGATGTTCTGTGTGGCAATAAGGAGGCAAAGAGTAAGTAAGTAGGCTATTAACAGACATTCTCTGGAGCAAACATCATGCTAGACAGATTCAACCTAAATCAGAAAAATGTGCAACCACTAGGAAACTAGAAAGAAAAACACATATCAAAACAGAGCATTCTGACATTACAGGGTAAAGAGAATGAATGCACTACTGCCATAAACAGAGATGTGATGGATCTCACAAGCATACTATTGAGACAAACTCAGAAGGGTACATTGTGTTCTGAACAGATATGCAGCCATATTTTTAGGAAAAACATATACAAGAATGTTCACAGCATCATAATTCATAGAATCAAAATCTGGAATCAACCAAATGTCTGTCAACATTAGAATAGATTAAACAAACCTTGCTATATCCATGCAACAAAATATTACATAATAATGATACTGAATAAACTACTGCTAGATTGCTGTTGCTGTTCAATTGCTAAGTCGTGTCTGACTCTTTGCGACCCCATGGGCTGCAGCACATTAGGCTTTCCCGTCCTTCACTATCTCTGTTTTCTCAGATCCATGTCCATAGAGTCAGTGATGCTATCTAACCATCTCATCCTCTGCCTCCCTTTTCTGCTTTTGCCTTCAGTCTTTCCCCGCATCAGGGTCTTTTCCAGTGAGTTGGCTCTTCTCGTGATAATGAAAAAACTGCTACTAGATATCTAATATCAAATGAAAGAAACCAGATACCAAAGTGTATACATTGCATGATTCCATTTACGTATAGTTCAGAAAGGTCAGAAAAGGGTGCAAGGGTGTATTGCTAACATTATTCTCTTTCTTGGTCTGTATACTCTTACATGGGTGGATTTAGTTCCTGAAAATTTGTAAAGCTAAACTCTGATGATTTGTGCACTTATATGTTTATTGTTTTTAAGTCTACTGAAAAAATATATCTTCAAAATATAATACTCTTCAATTTTTAGTATAATTGTAACTTGTAAAGAGATGTCTTTTCACAAAGCCAAATATGTCTTACACGAATAGGTTTGAAATTACAAATTAATTTAACTTGGATGATTTTGTGGTTAGAAAAAAATCAGTCACTTGGCTTCTGCAATTGTTTTTGTAAGAGGAGGGCAAAATATATAAAAATAAATAGAATATTGGTTTTACAATTCATCAGAAAAATATTGAGAAATATTCGAGGCTGTTCATTTAGTAACATAATTTGAATTCTATTATTAAATATTATATTTAAAGATTTTAATTAGTGACTGCTTATCTTGTGCCTTACAGTGTAAAAAGAACCACAAACATCTGATTTCTCTTCACAACATATCTGTGACATATATTTTAGTTAGTGTTGGGGCAAATAATTAAAATTATAAAATTTCTGTCTGACACTGGTATATAATCAGTGGTATATGTGCACTAGACTGCAATTTCTCTGAAGGTGGATATGCATCTTACTCAGTATTTTGGCTGCCTTTATATATAGATAATATATACTCTACTAAAGCCTGCAGAAAGAATGAATGTAATAAATAATGGAAAACATGACAAATTTGAGAGGATCCCTTTACATAAGGATATAAAATTACAGGATCTCCAAAATTTCCAAACAGAAGAGTTTCAGTGGTTTGGGGTAAGAATGATCATTTATTCTAGCGTAAGTGGCATCTGCAATGATGGATAAGTTTAGAAAGGGTTGAGGTTGAAAAAGATACCATGTTTAGGAAGATATAAAGGACTCCATCCAGTAAATATTAACACTAAGTTCATCTCTCAGAGTAATCATAGCTTTCAGTTTTACCTAACCTTTATACTAAGCCCATTGAGACATAGAACATTATTTACCAGTTTATTTTCTATGCAATGCCACTTCTTAGTCTATGATTTTGTGCATCTATCTATATATATATATGTATAGGTACATACACACACACATATATAATATGGTCATTTATCTATATATCTATGTAGATATATGGATATAGATGTATAGATACACTGAAAGATATATTTAATTAAGTGGAAGTTAACATTTTAATTTCCCTCCGTTAAAACAAAGAACGTGTTTCTAGTTTTATAGTACAAAGATATGAACACAAAACCCAAGAGACTCAATTCACCTTAAACACTTCATTTCACTTAGGATATAGAGCAGTTATCACTAGTGTGGTGAAGTCCGACTGTTCTAAAGGCATGGAATCACCGCATTTCCAGGAGCATGAGTCATAATTATCTTACCTTCACAGGTAGAGAAATCTCAACAACTTTCACCAAATCCTTGTGAGGAAATGGTGCAGGCACTATATCATTTGCACTATTTGCATTTGAAAATTTGCTAAAACTGCTAAGACAGTGGTGGAGCAATTGTAGAAATGCTGCAGTGTCTTGAGCCATGACTCTCTTGTCCTCAGAGTACAGCCCAGGTTTCCTACTTTCCCAGGCATCATGACCACTAGCTGCCAGGTGTTCTCACCCGCACTGACAGCACCTGGGCTACATGGTAATGGAGGTTCTCCATGTGAACTTTGCCTAGCAGAATCTGTGTTCTAAATTCTTGAATTCTGCAAGTGAAATATTGATGAAATCCTCCATGCCTGAATATTTCTCTGCATATATGAAATCAATAAAAAAAATTCTGAGTTCCTTTGTTTTCTCTACACTACTTTGTGAATAACATGCAATGGGAAACTACACCTTTGAAAAGAGACATTTAGCGATGCAGTATTACATGCTAGTCTATTTTCTTGGGTCAAGTCACTTTTGTTTCCATCAAGAGATGCCAGTAAGATTTCCATTTGAAACAGCATATAATTAGTGGGGCTTCCCTGATGGCTCAGTGAGTAAAAATCTGCCTGCAATGCAGGAGACATGGGAGACATGGGTTCGAACCTTGGGAGACATGTGTTCGATCCCTGGGTCAGGAAGATCTCTTGGAGGAAGAAATGGAAATCCACTCCAGTTTTCTTGCCTGAAAAATCTGATGGACAGAGGAGACTGTCTGGCTACAGTCCAGAGGTTCCCAAAGAGCTGGACAGGATTGAGCAACTAAGCACAGTGGGGATTGATAAAATCTATTTCACTTTCCCATGAAAACATGTGAAGACAACAAAAATCAGAATGCTTCAAAAATAATGAATTGTTTTCTGTTGAGTAACTTATTTGTCAGAAATAATATTTAGCTTTATTGTGAGGGTGTGATGATTTGAATCACCGAAAAAAAGTTTTTGCAGGACAGAGCCATGACTGTTCTAGTTAACAAGATTGTATAAGGCTATGTTGCAATTAGAGTCAGAAGATAAAGCATTCTTTAGATTTTCTAAAGAAAGTATTAGCTTATTCCGTGTATTTTGGCCACAGGTCTTCATATTTCTTTATTATTGCTATAGCATAGTGATATCCAGTGGGGCCTTGAAAATATCAATAAAATCCCTGTTTGAATTTTATATAACCAATGAAAGTACTTTGTCTTTCCTTCCAAGACTACATGTTTAAACTCCCACGAGCAGCTTGAGAAAATTACACTTTCCTTCAATTCAGGTTGAAAACGCTGAGAGACTGTATCAGCTGTCAACTGAAAGGAGCAGCAATGCTTTATTCTCAGGTCAGTCAGAGTTCGTAAATGATATCTGAAAAATGCAGATCCATGAAAATGGAGTTAAGAGAAGTGTCTAAAAATGGATATTTGTCTTAACAATATGGGATGTGGGCATACCACTGACCTCAGAACCATTTAGAGGGAGCTAGACCCTGGCTTTTGCACAAGGAGCCTGGTTAGGCTGCAGTCCATGGGGTCGCGAAGAGTCGGACACGACTGAGCGACTTCACTTTGACTTGTCACTTTCATGCACTGGAGAAGGAAATGGCAACCCATTCCAGTGTTCTTGCCTGCAGAATCCCAGGGACAGGGGAGCCTGGTGGGCTGCCGTCTCTGGGGTCACACAGAGTCGGACACGACTGAAGCGACTTAGCAGCAGCAGCAGCAGCAGCAGACCATGGC
>NW_011494961.1:1771958-1776344 GCF_000754665.1 Bison bison bison
ACTGCTGCTAAGTCGCTTCAGTCGTGTCCGACTCTTCGCGACCCCATGGACTGCAGACCACCAGGCTCCTCCGTCCATGGGATTTTCCAGGCAAGAGTGCTGGAGTGGGTCTCTTTCTAGCTGATGAGTTATTTGAATGTAATCCTCAATTTTATCATATACATAATGAAAATATTTCACATTTCTACCAAATAAAAAATAAACAGGATAATTGGTTTATTTAGCTCAATGCACACGCAATATTGTTAGCTACTATAATTACTATTAGTAAAAATAGAATCATGGTAAAACTTTTATATGTAATACTGACTTTATTTCAGGTTTTACAGGAATTTTCAATTGTCATTTATATTAATGCTGTATCAAATGACTTTTCTTCCCCTCTACTATATTTCTCAGTCACTGGACCCCACTCTTCAATTAAGAAACATTTCAAGTTTTATATTACTAAAAATGTTATTGTTTGTAACAAAAAATATAAAATAATTTTTTCACCAAATCAAAATTCTAAAACATAAAATTTGAATTAAATATATATATTTTTTCTTTCTCTAGAATTTGGAGATGATGGGTTGTCATAAATTCTCAAAGGAAGACTAACCTTGAACATAAATTTATTCTGCTTGAGTCTTCTCCCAGGCATCATAAATTCAGTATCTTCAAGTTTTTTGCACAGAGGACACAGACAGTTTTTCATTTTCCCTAAGACAAGTTATCTCATACTTCTTAAAAAAGAAGTATAATAATAATTACTAGGACCTAGACAGTTGGAAAGCGATTCTCCCTATAGGTCAGTATGGGAAGGAAAACAGAAGAGCATGAGCAGTAGAAAAGAAAGCAAATCTATATTTTGATGCTCAGGGAAATGTGTACAAAATTTCTATTGTGTTCAGAGGATCAAATTATGCCTCTTATGGCTTGTGAAAAATAACATATGAAATAAACATCTGATATTTTAAAAATCTTGATATATTTACTTAAGACACTAATAGTACAGGATGTTGCTCACACTATTCCTGTATTTCAGACTCTAGCACTCTCTACTCTAAAAAATGTGCTCAGATATTTTGTAGATGAATTTTCATACAGGCATCTAAAATAATCTTATCTGCCCTTCATCATAAATCTGCCTTCAAGAAAGCAGCAGGACTTCAGAAAAATTTGCTTATACACTCTTCTGTCTTTGTGAAGCATCATCCTTCATAAGAAGAATATTACTTATTCTTCATTTAGAAAACTATATCATACATATGATTTTCTCAAAAAAAAAAAAAAGGAGAAGAAGGAAGGGGAAAGACTTGGCAAAACTAAAGAAATGTTATTATTTTCCTTTAGTTAAATGTTATTCACTAAATTAAATGATCTTTTAAACAACTAATGGAGCCTATTTTAAGGTGGCAATTAATAATGTTAGAAGTTAGGTTTGCATTATACAAGTTTGGAGAGATAAGCCTGAGTTGAATCTTGTACTTATTAACTGTGACAGTGGAAAAGTTATTTAAACTCCCTAAGCTTAATTGTTTAATAAACAAATAGGAGTTGATACCTACTCCCAAGTGTTTTGGTAAAAAAAAGTCCTGTAAGTAAAAACTATATTGTAGGTGGCCAATTAACTGTGGCTATAATCTTGTCATTGTTTTCCAGTCTCTAAGTCATCTCCAATTCTTTGCAGAAATGAAGCATGCCAGGTTCCACTATCTCCTGGATTCTGCACAAATTAATGTCTATTGAGTCAGCGATGCTATCTAAACATCTCATCCTCTGTTGCACCTGCCTCCTTTGCCTTCAATCTTACCCAGCATCAAGGTCATTGACAATGAGTCATCTCTTCTTATCAGGTGGTGAAAGTATTGGAAGTTCAGCTTCATTATCAGCCCTTCCAATGAATATCTAGGGTTGATTTTCTTTGGGACTGGATGGTTTGATCTCCTTTCAGTCCAAGGGACTCTCAAGAGTCTTATTCTGCTCCACAGTTCAAAAACATCAATTCTTCAGTGCTCAGGCTTCTTTATAGTTCAACTCTCATATCCATACATAACTACTGGGAAGAGCATAACTTTGACTATATGGATGTTTGTTTTCAAGGTGATGTTTCTGCTTTTTAATATGCTGTCTAGCTTTGTCATAGCTTTCCTTCCAAGGAGCAAGCATCTTTCAATTTCATGGCTGCAGTCACCATCTGCAGTGATTTTGGAGGCCCAGAAAATAAAATCTGCCACTGCTTATACTTTTTCCCCTTCTATTTTCCAAGCAGTGATAGGACCAGATGCCATCATCTAAGTCTTTTAAATATTGAGTTTTAAGCCAACATTTTCACTCTCTTCTTTCACCATCAAGAGGCTCTTTAATTCCTCTTGCATTAGAGTGGTATCATCTACATATCTGAGGCTGTTATTATTTCTCCCTGCAGTCTTAATTCCAGCTGGTAGTCCATCCAGCCAGGCATCTCACATTATGTACTCTGCCTATAAGTTAAATAAGCAGGGTGAAAACATACAGACTTGTTGTACTCCTTTCCCAGTTTTGAAGCAGCCAGTTGTTCCATGTAAGGTTCTAACTGTTGCTTTCTGACCTGCATAAATGTTTCTCAGGAGACAGGTAAGGTGATCTGGTATTCCCATCTCTTTAAGAATTTTCCACAGTTTGTTGTGATCCACAAGTCAAAGGCTTAAGCACAGTCAATGAAGCAGAAGTGGATGTTCTTCTCCAGTTCTCTTGTTTTCTCTACGATCAGGAGAACGTTGGCAATTTGATCTTTGGTTCCTCTGTCTTTTCTAAACCCAGCTTGTACACCTGGAAGTTCTTAGTTCATGTACTATGGAAGCCTAACATGTAGGATTTTGAGAATAACCTTGCTAACATGTGAAATGAACACAAATGTATGGTAGTTTAAACATTCTTTGGCATGGCCTTTCTTTGGGGTTGGAATGAAAACTGACCTTTTCCAGTCCTGCAGCCATTGCTGAGTTTACTAAATTTGCTGACATATTGAGTGGAGCAGTTTAATAGCATCATCTTAGGATCTGAAGTAGTTTAGCTGGAATTCCATCATCTCCAGAAGCTTTGTTTGCAGTAATGCTTCCTAAGGCCCACTTGACTTTACATTCCAGGATATCTGGCTCTAGGTGAGTGACCACAACATTGTGGTTATCTGGGTCATTAAGACCTTACTAATATAGTTATTCTGTGTATTCTTGTCACCTCTTCTTAACCTCTTTTATTATGTCCCTATAACATTTTATTATGTCCTTACTGTTTCTGTCCTTTATAGTGCCCATCCTTACATGAAATGTTCCCTTGATATCTCCAATTTTCTTTTTTTTTTTCAATTTTAATTTAAAAAAATTATACATGTGTTCCCCATCCTGAACCCTCCTCCCTCCTCCCTCCCCATACCATCCCTCTGGGTCGTCCCAGTGCACCAGCCCCAAGCATCCAGCATCGTGCATTGAACCTGGACTGGCATCTCGTTTCATACATGACATTTCACATGTTTCAATGCCATTCTCCCAAATCTTCCCACCCTCTCCCTCTCCCACAGAGTCCGTAAGCCTGTTCTATACATCAGTGTCTCTTTTGCTGTCTCATATACAGGGTTATCGTTACCATCTTTCTAAATTCCATATATATGCGTTAGTATACTGTACTGGTGTTTGTCCTTCTGGCTTACTTCACTCTGTATAATAGGCTCCAGTTTCATCCACCTCATTAGAACTGATTCAAATGTATTCTTTTTAATGGCTGAGTAATACTCCATTGTGTATATGTACCACTGCTTTCTTATCCATTCATCTGCTGATGGACATCTAGGTTGCTTCCATGTCCTGGCTATTATAAACAGTGCTGCGATGAACATTGGGGTACACGTGTCTCTTTCCCTTCTGGTTTCCTCAGTGTGTATGCCCAGCAGTGGGATTGCTGGATCATAAGGCAGTTCTATTTCCAGTTTTTTAAGGAATCTCCACACTGTTCTCCATAGTGGCTGTACTAGTTTGCATTCCCACCAACAGTGTAAGAGGGTTCCCTTTTCTCCACACCGTCTCCAGCATTTATTATTTGTAGACTTTTGGATCGCAGCCATTCTGACTGGTGTGAAATGGTACCTCATAGTGGTTTTGATTTGCATTTCTCTGATAATGAGTGATGTTGAGCATCTTTTCATGTGTTTGTTAGCCATCTGTATGTCTTCTTTGGAGAAATGTCTATTTAGATCTTTGGCCCATTTTTTGATTGGGTCATTTATTTTTCTAGAGTTGAGCTGTAGGAGTTGCTTGTATATTTTTGAGATTAGTTGTTTGTCAGTTGCTTCATTTGCTATTATTTTCTCCCATTCTGAAGGCTGTCTTTTCACCTTGCTAATAGTTTCCTTTGATGTGCAGAAGCTTT
>NW_011494961.1:1776444-1776732 GCF_000754665.1 Bison bison bison
GGTCTTTAATCCATTGTATATTCTTGCCTCCTTTGTCAAAGATAAGGTGTCCATATGTGCGTGGATTTATCTCTGGGCTTTCTATTTTGTTCCATTGATCTATATTTCTGTCTTTGTGCCAGTGCCATACTGTCTTGATAACTGTGGCTTTGTAGTAGAGCCTGAAGTCAGGTATATATCTACCTAAAGAAACTAAAGACCTATATATAGAAAACTATAAAACACTGGTGAAAGAAATCAAAGAGGACACTAATAGATGGAGAAATATACCATGTTCATGGATTGGAA
>NW_011494961.1:1777897-1780454 GCF_000754665.1 Bison bison bison
AGATCAGTGGAAATAAAAGAAACTAACAACTGAACACTGGGATAATAACTAAAGAGGTGATGTTAGATCAAACCAACCTGCAAAGTGAGAACATTAAAAAATATGTGTATACATCTATATATGGACTTCCCAGGTGGTACTAGGGGGTGTAAAAAAAAAAAAAAAAAACTCACCTGCCAATGCAGGAGACATGACACCCAGGTTCAATCTCTAGGTTGGGAAGATCCCCTCCAGAAGGGCATGGCAACTCACTCCAGTATTCATGCCTGTAGAATCCCAAGGACAGAGGAGGGTCACCAAGAGTTTGACACAACACAACAAGGAAAATAAGGTAATGCAATTCTCTATACATAGATTTGGTAATAAATGAAATGGAAGACTTATCACAGTAAATGTAATTCTGCCCAAAATTTTGTCTTTTAACAGAACTCCAATTAAAATCTCAATATAGAGATGAACAAGATGGCAGAGGAGTAGGTGGACATGGAGTACATCTCTCTCCATGGATACATCAGGAATACACCTTCAGACACAGAAGTGCATGCAGAACACCAGTTGAGAGCAGATAGAAGCACCTGACTGGTGGAAAAGAATATATAGACCCACGCAAAACTCGGTAGGATGAAGGCACTAGGCAGAAAAACAGGAGTGTTAGTAGGACTGGACCTGCCCTTGGTGGGTGGGGGAACTGAAGTGGGGGTCTATCCCCACATCGATGCAATTGTCTGAACCAAAGGAGAAACATTTAAGGCTGAACGTGAAACAGCTGATCTGTGACAGCTCAAATGGAATGAGAATCAGACAGTCCTTGCTGCAGCCATACATACCCTGGACAGGAATGCTTGTTCCCTGGAAGATGCAACAGCTTGGAGCTGGTGTTTAGGGATTGTTGAGCAATCCCAGGGCAAGGGCTGCTGTTGACTGTGGAGAGACGGATTAAGGGATGTGAGGGAGGAGATTGTGGTGGGAAATGTCAGTTGAGGGAAGCCAAGCAGCCATGAAAGCAAGGAGATACTGCTGAGTCATGCAAAGAGGGTGGAGCCATCATCATAGCCTCTCTCTTCCCACATGCCAGCATCAGCAGCTGAACAATAGAGAGACTGGCCCATCAGACACCTGACGCACTGAACTGCAGAGTAGGACCCCACCCTGGGTGCTCCTTTAAGTGATGAGCTGAACAACAGACTAGCACACCACCCAGGGTGCCCCTGGAAGTGCCTGACGTGCAGATCTACAGAGTAGGACCCCTTTAAGTGCATGATGTGCCAATCAACAGAATAAGACCTCAGCCAAGGGGACACCTCTATGTCCCTGAACAGGTGGAGCTATGGAGAAAGACTGGCCAAAAAGGCCTTATGATCACTAGCTACAAGAGGCTCAAAAAAAGACTCTGACAGGGCCACAACTCAGGCAGTGGAGGCAGTCTCTGTCCCTGCACACTTGGCACCACCAGAGTCCCCATAGGCCAAGCACCTGAGCCACCTTCACGGTCATCTCTCACTGGGGCAGAGCTACCCCAGACAAAAAATTTTGCGTCTATGCATGCAGGGTCACTTCAGTTGTGTAGGACTTTTTGTGACCCTGTAGACTGTGGCCTGCCAGGCTTCTCTTTCAGAGACGGGTCTCTCTGAGCAAGAATACTGGAGTGCATTGGCCAATACTGGCTGCCATACCCTTCTAGAGCACTGTATTTCCTGCTGCCCTGGCTGCCAACTCCCCTGAGAACCTGGTGTTGCCAGAACCCCTGCGACCCAAGCAGCTGCACCACTTCCACACCTGGCCTTCACAGGGGAAATCCCAAGCCCTCCAGGGCAGCCTCAGGAGCAAACCCCAGAGGAGGACCCACATGCAAAGGTGGAGATAAAACCACAATTGAAACCCAGGGGCAGTGTGGCTAAGGAAGAAGATCCAAAACCTTCCCACCAGTTGTACAAGCTACAGATTAAATCCACACTATCAACTATGTAGCTTCTGTGTATTTGGAATATATAAAAGGTCATTGAGAGTTCCAACAAAAGAAAATTATCTAGTTCTGATAGCTGTGGACATTGGAGGCAAGAACACATAGGAGTAGGACCAGATTAGAATCTGAACAGCCGCCACAGCAGAGATCAGCACAGTGTTGGAGGGCATCCTAGGGAGGTGAGGTGAACTGTGACTCCCAGCATAGGAATTGACTCTGACAGCAGTGACTCAAGAAAAACTTTTATTATTCTTATTTTTTGACTTGTTCTGTAGATTCTTCTGGATTTTTCTTCTTTTTTTTTTTATCCGTTTTTATCCCCTTCTGTTGTAGTTGTCAATTTCATTGGCACTATGAAATCCAGGCCACCTGACCTGCCTCCTGAGAAATCTGTATGCAGGTCAAGAAGCAACAATTAGAACTGGACATAGGAAAGGAAAGGTATTAGGAATTAGGAAAGGAATATGTCAAGGCTGCATACTGTCACCCTGCTTATTTAATTTATATGCAGAGTACATCATAAGAAATGCTGGGCTGGATGAAGCACAAGTTGGAATCAAGATTGCCAGGAGATATATAAATAACTTCAGATAT
>NW_011494961.1:1781226-1785984 GCF_000754665.1 Bison bison bison
ACCCTGATCTTGGGAAAGATTGAAGGCAGGAGAAGGAGACAACAGAGAATGAGATGGTTGGATGGCATCACTGACTCAATGGACATGAGTTTGAGTAAACTCCAGGAGTTAGTGATATACAGGGAAGCCTGGAGTGCTGCAGTCCATGGGGTCACAAAGAGCTGGACATGACTGAGTGACTGAACTGAACTGATGAAATCCAGTTAAGATTTTGAGCTTTTTTTTTTTTTCTCAAGTCACACTGTTTCTCCTTTTTATAAATCACTTCCTCTACACTGGGCTTTTAGAGTTCTTTGGAGTTTTCCTTTATTATTATTGTTGTTTTTTTCTCTCTTTTTAATTTTACTTTTTAACCTATTATTATTTTTTCTGCATTTATTCCTTTGTTTGCTTTTCCTACTGTACTTTTCCCCTTGCAGTGAATCTTTAACATATATAAATCTTCTTTATCTACCTCTATTTAACTTAGCATATCTATTCTTTCTTTCTTTTCTTTATCTCCTTTCCTCTCAACATATTTGTTAGTTTTAGTTTTGTTGCTTTATCCCCCAGTTGGCACCTTGCTTTAGTTGTTCTCCAGTTTGTGCTTAGTTTTGTTCTGGTAGTTATAATTTTTGGTTTCCTTTATTTGCTGGGTCAATCTATTGTACTTTATTTTTGTTGGACTGTTTTGATTTTGCTTCTGGGAGTATATGTATATGTGCATATTCAGTCACACATTTTATTCTTCCTATAAACTGCCGGGGTCCAGCCCCGGTGGATCCAGGGAAATTCGAAGGAGAGACAGTGTTGGTGAATACACTGGCTTTAACTAGATATTAATTAGAGATATAAAGAGTAATATAATGAGGATAGCTCAGTAGGAAAATTCAGTGGAGAAAACAGGCTGAGTAGCTTGGTTTAAGCGGAAAAACCAATAAAACTTCAAGACAAGAAGTTTGCACCACTTACATAGGCCACAGGCGTCCTTCTGTTCTCCTGAAGGAGAGGAGACACTGAGGCCTCCCCGGTTGGATCTTAGAAGCCCAGGCAAAATTAGTAAGCTTGGCGGGCCTCTGCGCTCCAGATGGAAACTCAGCCAGAGTTTGAGAAAAAGAACGACATGAGGAGACCAGTATTTCAAGGAACTGATCCCAATTCTTTATTTTCCAGGGTCTGTTTTTATACACTGAGATGTTATACAAAAGTCACGCGGGGTCAGCAGTCCTGGCTTTTATTAAAGTCAGGTGCTTCATACAGATGTATACAGAGGTCTTAGGGGTGTTACATCATCTTCTCGCCAGGGGGCCTGCTGACAATTTATGATCCTCTCCTTGTGACAGCGGTCAGTCAATACTTATTTCTCCAGGGGTGATTATTCTTAAAACAGACACCACCCAGATAAAGTTACATTCCTATAGGGTGAGGGTGTAGTAGGTTTTAATTAAGGAAAGAATTTACTTAGCCTAAGGTCTAATGTGATTAATATCAAAGGTTAATACTTATTTCTTCTATATATTCATTAATGTGTATAAGGGCAGGGGATGTGGAGACTTAGCATCAAACATTGGCTGAACAAATGAAAAACTCTTCACCAGTACAATTTCTAATCAGCCCACTATACTATACTAATAGTTTTCTAACTTCTCTAAAGAACCTGTTTTTAGAAGGTTTAAAGCATCTTGTGCCTCTCACGGTTGGGAGGCTGTGAGCAACCACATGTTGCCGGACAAGCCTGTCAGGCAGACTAGAGAACCTTCAGAGGAGTTTGTAAGTTTGGAACACTCCTGTCACACCCAGGAATTATTATTAACTGGAGCTCTAAGTTAACTCCTTCTCCGAAAAAGGTGGTGGGGGACAGCCCCCCGTAAAGTCAGAGATGTAGGTGAGAGCACAAAGTAGTAAAGTAGGCAGGCTCTGGTTATGGGGGTAGACGCTCGAGGAGTTCCAGGGGGACTCCTGAGGCTCCATCCCGCCTCTGCGTATGTCGAGCCTCCTTCGTCATGACCTTTGCCACAGGTGGAGCGCCTCATGCTGGCCCCCAGCAATAAACCTCTGCGTATACATTGGGATTTTGCAGTTATGTAGTTTCCTCCCCCCCCACACACTTTTTTCTTTCTTCTTCCATTTTTTCCTCATTTTTATAATTTTAATTTTTTAAAAAACCTCATTTTTTTTCCTACGTTTATTCCTTTTTTAGCCCTTCCTACTGTTCTTTTCCCCTTGCAGTTAATCTTTCTTTAAAGTATATACATCTTCTTCATCTACCTCTATTTAACTTTGCATATCTATTCTTTCTTTTCTTTCTTTCCTTCCCACTCAACATATTTGTTAGTTTTGTTTTCACTGCTTTATTCCCCACTTGGCACCTTGCTTTAGTTTTGTTTTCCAGTTTGTGCTTTAGTTAATTTTGTTCTTAACTGGTAAATATAATCTTTCATTTTCTTTGTTTGTTGGGTCAATCTACCGTACTTTTTTTTTGTTGGACTGTTTTGACTTTGCTCATGGATGTATGTGTATATGTGTATGTTCCATTATTTTAATTATTATTTGCCTGATTTTGTAACTGCCATTTGTCTAGGGTTCATCTTTACTTTCTTGTTCCTGAATATTTGTTTTAGTCTCACTTAATGCCATAACAAACCACTTGTGGAATCTTTGTTCCTGACCAGAGATTAAGCCCTGAGCCTTTGAACTGGGAGCACAGACTCCAAGACCCTAGACTATCAGAGAACTAGCTCTAGGGAGTATCAGATAGTAAGAACTCATACAAAAGAAGCCACTTGAATACAAGACTCAACATCAGTACGTAAGATGAACACTAACAGACATAAAAGGAGAAATTGACAACACGATAATAGTGGGAGACTGTAACACCCCAATCACACCAATGGACAGATCATTAAAACAGAAAATTAATAAGGAAACACAAGTCTTAAATGATGCATTAGATGAGATGGATTTCATTGATATCTTCAGGGCATTCCATCCAAATGCAGAAGGATACACCTTCTTCTCAAGTGCACATAAAACATTCTCCAGGTGAGACCACATCTTGGGTCACAAAACAAACCTCAGTAAATTTAAGAAAATGAAATCATGTCAAGCATCTTCTCTGACCACAATGCTATGAGACTAGATATAATTACGGGGGCGGGGGGGAAACTGTTAGAAACACAAACACATGGTGATTAAGCGACACATTTCTAAATAGCCAACAGGTTACTGAAGAAATCAAAAGGGAAATTTAAAAATTTTTTTCTAGAAACAAATGACAATGAAACCCAAGAACTCAAAACCTATGGGATGCAGCAAAAGCAGATCTAAGAGGGAAGTTTATAGCAATACAATCCTACCTCAAGAAACAAGAAATAGACAACCTAACTTTACACCTAAAACAACTGGAAGAAGAATAAAAAATTAAAAAAAATTAGTAGAAGGAAAGAAATCATAAAGATCCAAGCAAAAATAAATGAAAAAGAAATGGAAGAAATAATAAAGAGGAATAAAGCTAAAAGCTGGCTCTTGAAGAAGATAAACAAATTGACAAAACTTTAGCCAGACTCATTAATAAAAAAAAAGAGAAGAATCAAATCAACAAAATTAGAAATGAAAAAGGAGGGGCTACAACAGACAATGCAGAAATACAAAGGATTATAAGAGACTATTATGAACAACCAAATGGCAATAAAATAGATAACCTGGAAAAAATGACCAGATTCTTAGAAAAGTTCAATCATCCAAGATTGAACCAGAAAGAAATAGAAATTATGAAAACCCAATTACAAGCACTGAAATTGAAGCTGTGATCAAAAATCTCCCAAAAAATAAAAGCCCAGCTCCAGATGGTTTCACAGAAGAATTCTATTAAACATTTAGAGAAGAGCTAATGCCTATCCGTCTAAAACTTTTTCAAAAAATTGCAGAGGAAGAAACACTTCCAAACTCATTCTACAAGGCCACCATCGCCCTAATGACAAAGACAACACACAAAAAAGAAAATTACAGGCCAATATCATGGATGAACATAGATGCAAAATCCTCAACACAATTTTAGCAAACAATTCAGCAACGTATCAAAAAGCTCATACACCATGATCAAGTTGGGTTTATTCCAGAGATGCAAGGATTCTTTGAGATACACAAATCAACCAATGTGTTTCACCATATTAACAAATTGAAAGATAAAAACCATATGATAATCTCAATAGATGCAGAAAAAGCCTTTGAAAAATTCAGCACCCATTTATGATTAAAACTCTTTAAAAAATGGGTATAGAAAGAACCTACCTCAACATAATAAAGGTCATATATGATAAGCCTACAGCGTGCATTATTCTCAACGGTGAAAAACTGAAAGCCCCTAAGATCAGTAACAAGACAAGGGTGTCCACTTTTGCCATTATTATTCCACATAGTTCTGGAAGTCCTAGCTACAGCATTCAGAGAAGAAAAAGAAATAAAAGCAATCTAGATCGGAAAAGAAAAAGCTCTCACTGTTTGCCGATGACATGATACTGTGCATAGAAAACCCTAAAAATCATATCAGAAAATTACTAGAACTAATCAATGAATTTAGCAAAGTTGCAGGATACAAAATCAATACACAGAAATCACTTGCATGTCTATATCAGATCAGATCAGATCCGTCGCTCAATCGTGTACGACTCTTTGTGACCCCATGAATCGCAGCACACCAGGCCTCCCTGTCCATCACCAGAGTTCACTGACTCACGTCCATTGAGTCAGTGATGCCATCCAGCCATCTCATCCTCTGTC
>NW_011494961.1:1786201-1786304 GCF_000754665.1 Bison bison bison
TAAGTTTGGAACACTCCTGTCACACCCAGGAATTATTATTAACTGGAGCTCTAAGTTAACTCCTTCTCCGAAAAAGGTGGTGGGGGACAGCCCCCCGTAAAGT
>NW_011494961.1:1786732-1789489 GCF_000754665.1 Bison bison bison
GTATATTGTCACCCTGCTTATTTAACTTATATACAGAGTACATCATGAGAAACACTGGACTGGAAGAAACACAAGCTGGAATCAAGATTGCCGGGAGAAATATCAATAACCTCAGATATGCAGATGACACCACCCTTATGGCAGAAAGTGAAGAGGAACTCAAAAGTCTCTTGATGAAAGTGAAAGTGGAGAGTGAAAAAGTTGGCTTAAAGCTCAACATTCAGAAAACAAAGATCATAGCATCCAGTCCCATCACTTCATGGGAAATAGATGGGGAAACAGTGTCAGACTTTATTTTTCTGGGCTCCAAAATCACTGCAGATGGTGACTGCAGCCATGAAATTAAAAGACGCTTACTCCTTGGAAGGAAAGTTATGACCAACCTAGATAGCATATTCAAAAGCAGAGACATTACTTTGCCAACAGAGGTTCGTCTAGTCAAGGCTATGGTTTTTTCCTGTGGGCATATATGGATGTCTATATACTAGTAATGAAAAATCAGAAAGAGAAATTAAGGAATCAATCCCATTCACCAATGCAACAAAATGAATTAAATATCTAGGAATAAACTTACCTAAGGAGACAAAAGAACTATACACAGAAAATTATAAGACGCTAATGAAAGAAATCAAAGATGACATAAACAGATGGAGAGACAGTCCATGTACCTGGGAAGGAAGAATCCATATTGTGAAAATGACTATACTACCAAATGCAATCTACAGATTCAGTGAGGTCCCTATCAAATTACCAATGGCATTTTTCACAGAACTAGAACAAAAATGTTCACAACACATTGGAAACAGAGGAGACCCCAAATCACCAAAGCAATCTTAAGAAAGAAGAATGGAGCTGGAGGAATCAACCTTCCTGACTTCAGATTATACTACAAAGTCACAGTCATCAAGACAGTATCGTACTGGCACAAAAACAGAAATATAGACCAATGGAACAAGATAGAAAACCCAGAAATAAACCCGTGCACCTATGGGTACCTTATTTTTTACAAAGGAGGCAAGAATATACAATGGGGCAAAGATTGACTCTTCAATAAATGGTGCTGGCAAAACTGAACAGCTCCATGTAAAAGAATGAAATTAGAACACTTCTTAACACCAGACACACAGATAAACTCAAAATGGATTAAAGACCTAAATGTAAGCCCAGAAACTATACAACTCTTAGAGGAAAACATAGGCAGAACACTCTATGAGATAAACAAAGCAAGATCCTCTATGACCCACCTCCTAGAGTAACAGAAATAAAAGCAAAAGTGAATAAGTGAGACCTGATTAAACTTAGAAGCTTTTGCACAGCAAAGGAAACTATAAGGAAGGTGAAAAGACAGCCCTTAGAATGGGAGAAAATAATAGAAAATGAAACAGCTGACAAAGGCTTAATTTCCAAAATATACAAGCAGCTCATGCAACTCAATACCAGAGAATAATCAACCCAATCAGAAAGTGGGAAAACCACCTAAACAGACATTTCTTCAAAGAAGGCATACAGATGGCTAACAAACTCATGAAAAGATGTTCAGTATCACTCATTATTAGATAGATGTAAATTAAAAGTACAATGAGATATCACCTCACACAGGTCAGAATGGACATCATCAAGAAGACTACAAATAATAAATGTTGGAGAGGGTGTGGAGAAAAGGGAATGCTCTTTCACTGTTGGTGGGAATGCAAATTGATACAGCCACTATGGAAGATGGTATGGAGATTCCTTAAAACCTAGGAATAAAACCACTATATGATCCAGCAATCCCACTCCTAGGCATATACCTTGAGGAAACCAAAATTTAAAAAGAAGCATGTATTTCATTGTTCACTGAAGCACTGTTTACAATAGCTAGAACATGGAAGCAACCTAGATGTCCATCGACAGATGATTGGATAAAGAAGTTGTGGTATGTATACACAATGGAATGTTACTCAAACATAAAATGGCATGCATTTGAATCAGTTCTAGTGATAGATGGATAAACCTAGAACCTATTATACAGAGTGAAGTAAGTCAGAAAGAGAAAGATAAATATTTTATTCTAATGTATATATATGGAATCCAGAAAAATAATACTGAAGAATTTATTTATGTGGCAACAATGGAGAAACAGACATAGAAAATAGACTTATGGACATGGGGAGAGGGAAGGAGAGGGTGAGATGTATGAAGAGAGTAACATGGAAACTTACATTACCATATGTAAAATAGATAGCCAATGGGAATTTGCTGTATGTCTCAGGAAATTCAAACAGAGGCTCTGTATCAACCTAGAGCGGTGGCATGGGGAGAGAGATGGGAGGGAGATTTAAAATGGAGGGGGTATATGTATACCTATGGCTGATTCATGTTGAGTTTTGACAGAAAACAGCAAAATTCTGTAAAGCAATTATTAAAAAATAAATTTTTTAAAATCTCAGTGTTTTGTGTATACAGGCAAGCTTATTCTAAATGTATAGAAAAATCCAAAGAATTGACTAAAAAGCTAAAATAATTTTGAACTCTGTGGGAGAGGGAGAGGGTGGGGAGATTTGGGAGAATGGCATTGAAACATGTATAATATCATGCATGAAACGAGTCGCCAGTCCAGGTTTGATGCATGATACTGGATGCTTGGTGCTGGTGCACTGGGACGACCCAGAGTGAGGGTTTGGGGAGGGAGGAGGGAGGAGGATTCAGGATGGGGAACACAGGTATACCTGTGGCGGATTCATTTCGATATTTGGCAAAACTAATACAATATTGTAA
>NW_011494961.1:1789629-1797259 GCF_000754665.1 Bison bison bison
TATTGATACATGCAGCAGCTTATTTAGATCTCAAAATTAAAATGCTCAGTTTGTTCACTTGAGTCCAATATACAAAGTTCACTCTATAGCAATGAAAATAGACTCATGATCGCCAAGGGTTTGGTATGGTGGGTTGGAAGGTGATGGGTGTGACTATACACAAGGAACAGAAAATATTTTTGAGGTGATGAATTTTTTCTGTATCTTCTAATATAGAAATATGATGCACACATGATAAAATTGCATAGAATCATATGCAACACATTTCACCATGAAAATTTCCTGGTTTTAATGTACTATTTTTATGTAAGAGGTAATCAGGGAGGGAAATTTTAAGGGTGCATGTACATGGGACCTCTCTGTATTATTGCTACAACTTTCTACTAATCCATAATTTTCTCAAAATAAAAAACTAAGACAAATTTTCTTCTCACAAAATATTATTTTTTTCAATGCTTTAAAGAAAAGTTTTGAAACTTTCTAATGTTTAAAGAAAAATTTTCCTCACTGAAGGGTAAATCTCAATCATATAAATATTTTTCTACTTAACGAACCTATTGTGATTTATTACCCTCCAGCCATCTATGGGGTCGCATAGAGTCGGACACGACTGAAGCGACTTAGCAGCAGCAGCAACAGTAGTCAGAGTTTGATATTAAGAGTTAAGAATCAAAGTTCTACATTTGTGTTTGAATTAAGAAAAAAAAAACATTAATATTATTCTTACTCAATTTTACATATTTAAAGACTTTGGGCCAGGGAGGGTAGTGCTTACATCTTAAAAATCAAGACCAGTTTCACAAAACAAGGAGCCTGAACAAAAAATATCACTGTTCTTTTTAAATTTTTTTTTAGTTTATTTTGATCTGAGATGATACCCTAATTATTTAAAATGAAGTGAGACTTGTATTATGGCCAAATAATTTTAGAACATGTTCATCTCACATTCATAGTGTGTGGTGTTGGAGAAGACTCTTGAGATTCCCTTGAACTGCAAGTAGATCCAACCAGTCCATCCTAAAGGAGATCAGCCCTGGGTGTTAATTGGAAGGACTGATGCTAAAGCTGAAACTCCAATACTTTGGCCACCTTATAGAGTTGACTCATTGGAAAAGACCCTGATGCTTGGAGGGATTGGGGGCAGAAGGAGAAGGGGACGCCAGAGGATGAGATGGTTGGATGGCATCACCAACTCAATGGACATGAGTTTGAGTGAACTCCTGGAGTCGGTGATGGACAGGGAGGCCTGGTGTGCTGTGATTCATGGGGTTACAAAGAGTTGGACACAACTGAGCAACTGAACTGAACTGAACCGAAGTTTTCTATAATTACCAGTTGGTCAAGGTAGTTGGTAGCGTTGTCCAGATAACCTGTGTCTCTATCTTCGTTTTCTTTATTTCCTTTTGCCTAATTGTTTTTTCCGACTTTGAGAAAGGAATTTTACATCTTTCTAATATGATTTTTGAATTGTCTTTTCCTGCCTTTAATTCTTCAAATTCTTGTTTCATTAAGTTGGAAAATCTAGTATTTTCAAAAATAATATTACAATTATCTATCTTTAGGAATATCTATTCCTAAAGAATTATCCCTCTTTATTTTTGGTGATAATCCTTCTCTTGAAGTCTATATTATGCCATAATAATATAACCATTCCTGCTTTTACATGATTTCCATGTATATGGAAAGTCTTTTGCCATCTATTTATGTTTAACCAATATTAGGTTTATATGTAAAGTCCATATTTTGAGCATAACTTATAAAAGAGTCTTATTTCTTTACATCCCAAGAATCTGCCTTTTAATTGAAATATTTACTCCATTAACATTTAATGTATTTATTAATATGTTTGGGTTTATGTTTACCACTTCTAAAAATTATTTTCTTAAGGGGCTTCCCAGGTAGTGCCCAGGGTAAAGAACCTGTCTGCTGATGCAGGAGATGTAAGAGACACAAGTTCAATGCCCAGGTTGGGGAGATGCCCTGGAGAAGGGCATGATAACCCACTCCAGTATTCTTGCCTGGAGAATCCCATGGACAAAAAAGCCTGGCAGGCTACAGTCCATAGGGTTGCAAAGAGTCATACATGACTGAAGAAACTTAGCATGTACACATATTCCCTTTGCATTTTGTTTTCTTAGTCTTGTTTTCTTTTGGATTATTTCTAAATGATGATTTCAAAGAGATTGTCTCTGCTTCAATTCAGTATTTATAACAAAGTTGAATAACTCAAAAGTATACACAGGCCATTAAGTTTACTCATCCATTCTTCTGGAACCTGTTTCATATGTTTTCAGATTCCTAGGATTATACGGGGATCATTTATAAGGTACTGCATTTCACTGAATTATAAACATTATTTAGTTTTTCATCACATTTCCCCAAATGCCTCTTTGTAATGTCACATGTCTGTTTTTTATGTTCTCAAATACTTGATTTACCTGCAAAAGCTGTATAAGTGAAGATTTTGGTCTCTGGTCCCCCACTAATTAGATTAAGCATGTTCCTAATATCGCTTGACATTTTATTTGCCTCAGTTTCCTTCTCCAATTTACATACCAGATTATAGTTGCAGAAAACACAATCCCTCAAGATTTAAGAAAGCAATCTATTTTAGGGATTAAGTGACATAAGGAAATGTTCAAGAACTGGAGATCTTAGTTTGGCCAATCAGGAAAGCCTCCTGAGAAACACTATAAAGCTGGCTTGGGGAGGGAGCCGACAGCTCTGCTGAGCCAAGAACCATGCTACGTCTTTCAAGCAGTCATTAGGGATACTTGGCAACACTGAATGTAGGGACTATTTGGACACTAGAGTGATTTTCTCAGAAAAAAAAAGAACACCTTGCTTAAAAGTTTCAAGAGAGCTATGTAGCTGCCACTTTTAAAGTGTTCACTTTTAACTTCCATGACTCCCAGGACTACATGTGCTTGGCATAAGATGGGGTTACATACAAAGTCTAATGTAAGAAGATCTGTCAATATATATTTTACATTTCCAGCCTTGAGGTTATAGGGATTCAAGCTTAATAGGGGATAAACAGGTGTTGAAGATTCAATTTGCCGCATCTCTTTCTGATATTAAGGGGCCATAATGCCATAATGCTAGTAGCTACCTCTTAGGTTTGGTTGGTAAATGACATTAAATGCATGAAACATATATAGTATATTACCTGGCACATAGTTGTTGATGTTCCTTCTAGATCAAAAAATGGTATTTTCCTTCTAGATTCAAGAGAATTTTTATTTCTGCTAGGGCTACACAAAATTTTGATAGAAGAAAAATGGTAATCTTAAAACTTTAAATGTAAATATACATTATCACCTAAAATAAATATATATTTTAAAAAGTCAAGTAGATTAGTTATGGGCTTATTTTGGGGGATACAAGCATAATTTACCAACTGCGTTTTTAGTCTGAGAACAATTTTATAGAGATTATCATCTTATTAGGAGATACAAAGAATGAAATATTGTAACTTTTTGATACACTACTTTGACAGAGCAATAGTTGAGATATAATATATAAAGCAATAAATATTTAGTGTGATTTTTGTAATATCAATGTATCTTAAGATACTCTGAAATGTATATTTATGTTTATAAGATGCAGAGTGTTCCTATAAAGAAATGATCAGAATTACTTAACTGTTTAGGGGATTCCCTGGTAGCTCAGCTGGTAAAGAATCCTCCTGCAATACAGGAGAACCTGGTTTGTGTCCTGGGTTGGGAAGATCTGCTACAGAAGGGATGGGCTATTCACTCCAGTATTCTGGCCTGCAGAATTCCATGGACTCTATAGTCCATGGGGCCACAAAGAGTGGATAAGACTGAGTGACTTTTACTTCCACTTAAATATTTATTCATCTATGTATTAATGTGTATGTTGACTTTGAATGGGAGGGATGCTCAGTTTTATGTGCTACAATGTGTAGTTTCTATTTGATTTTAAATAGAGCTGTTGTTTAGTTGCTAAGTAGTGTCCAACTCTTTTGAGACCTCCATGGACTGTAGCCCACCATGCTCCACTATCCATGGAATTTCCCAGGCAAGAATACTGAAGTGGATTGTCGTTTCCTTCTCCAAGGGATCTTCCCAACCTGCATCTCCTGCACCAGCAGGCAGGTTCTTTACCACTGAGCCACCAGGGAAGCCCCTTTCCTTCAATAACTATCTCTAAACCTGTATTTTAAAAACTCGAAAAAAATTATGTACACATCCTGCAGCTAAAAATATTGACTTTTAGCAACAGATTTAAGAATTTGCTAGTGAATATTATGTTTTCTCTTATTAATTAAAAAATATTCATCTATCAACTAGTATATATAAGTATGCTACACAAATAAATAGTAAGTGCTAAGACATCAAATTAGCTTTGAAATTTCAGGTTTAAATGAATGGATATGACATTACACATTAAGTGAAGTTGCTCAGTCATGTGCAACTCTTTGTGATCCCATGGTTTGTAGTCTACCAGGCTCCTCCACCCATGGAATTTTCCAGGCAAGAATACTGTAGTGGGTTGCCATTTTTTTCTCCAGGGGACCTTCCCAATCCAGGGATCAAACCCAGGTCTCCTGCATTGCAGACAGACACGTTACTGTCTGAGCCACTAGGGAAGCCCTTGCTACACATTAAGTTACATATTAAGACATCTTTGCAAATTATATTTATATTCCATGATACATGTATTTTTAGTAAAAATATTAATAGAAATTCTATATTCAACTTTATCTGCCTACTATTAAAAATTCAATTTAAGTATAAAGAGTAAACCTATTGTTAAGTATATTAATCTCATTAAAGTCTTGAAATGTGTGCACCTACAGTTTGATTTGATTGTAATTTATTTTTATGCTGGCTCTGATGACCTCCAAGAAAACATTTTTTATTCACCAAAGTGATATATGATGGCAGACTTCTATATTATATAAATACTCTCCAAAGCATTAGTTATTTATGCAGTTATTTATTTCATTAAAGCATCAAATACAATCAATTTAAGTCAAGTTTTTATGTTAGGTGAAAGGAAAGAGAGTTCCTAAGTTTGGGGGCTTAGAATTTAAATTGTATAGTATAACATGGTTTAAAGAAAGAATGGGCTTCCCTGATGGCTCAGACAGTAACGAATCTGCCTGCAATGTAGGAGACTCAGGTTTGATTCCTGGGTCAAGAAACCCTGGAGTGGGAATTGACAACCCACTCCAGTATTCTTCCCTGGAGATGTTTATGGACAGATGAGCCTGGTGGTCTACAGTCCATGGGGTCACAAAGAGTCAGACTAATACTCAGCTATCACATATCACAAAGAACGAACTAGTATTTTAAGGATTTCACTCCTACCCATATATCCATGATATCTTATTTAATAAACTGGTCGTGTGATGAAAATATACACTAATTAAAGTACGGCCATATAATTAACACTACACAGATGAATTTTAACAGCTTTCAAAATTTTCAATGTATCAACTCCTTGATTAAAAGAGAATTTTGAATAGGAAATATAAATTTGGGGCCAGATACACAAAGGGACCCTCATACTGCAGATTATGTACAAATTAGCATTTTGAGGCTCACAATAAAGCAGAAAAATCATGAGAAGTTATCTCAACCAATGCTGAGCAGTGAGCACATATAAAAGGAACGGTTGCTCTAAGTGTGTTGCTGGAAACAAAAAAGTGGAGCCATGAATCAAATATCACAGTGGACTCTATAACACAGGGAAGCAGGGCAAATCTCCTGTGGGGAAAAAAAAATCTCATCAATTTAGGCCTCGATATTCCCTTGAATTTGTGATCAATTGTATACGAGTTCAAAATCAAGAATCAACTAATATACAATCAAGAAAAATATTATGAATGAGAATTAACTAGACTACTCAATACTTTGGATATTAAAGGTATCTGAAATGTGTGTAAATGCATTCCTTTGAATGGATGCATAAAAAACAGAAAATCAGAATGACAAAGGTAAGCAATCAGTAAGCATATTTGAAAAACAAACACAGTATGTTTAAATAAAAAATATGAATGTTGAAAACAATTTAAATATGAATTAAATAGCACATTAGATATAGCTGAAGGAGAATAAATCAATTAAAAGAAAATTCTAAAGAATTTACTCAAAGATTCAATTCATCATGAAGGCATAGTAATTCTAAACTTATATTTCTTTTTAAAATTGCCTTGTGATATATAATAATATACAAGAAAGCTCCCTTGAAATGGGTAAATTCATTATATAGGTTGAAAATTTTAACATAATCCTTTCATTAGTGAAAAATCAAAGTAAAAAAAATCAGCAAGTATGATTTCTTGGGCATATATAGAACTTTCCACCTAAAATTAAGAAAAATGCGAATTTTTCTACAGCACACATGGTCATTTATAAAAAGTGACTATAAACTTGGCACTAAAAGCAGTCTAAAATGTTCAAAATCATTATCATACAGAACACTTATTCAGTGAGCTATACAATTAAATCAGATGTCAATAAAGATAATATAAGCAAAGAAAACATCTGCTTTGAATTTTAAGCACATATCTCTAAATACCTCAAGTTTCAAACAGAATATAAAACTGAACCAAACAAAACTATTGTATATTAAAACTTGTAGGCTGAAGCAAAATGTTATTGAGAAGGGAAATGTATAATTTAAAAAGTATATATTAGAGAAAAGAAATATCAAAACAGAAAAAGATAATGATCCACAACAAAAAAATTTGAAAAGAACTAGAGAATAAGCACAAAGGTAGTAGGAGAAAGTGAAGATAAAGCAAAAGTACCTTCTGTTAACAAGGATGATTTCTATCAACAAAACAAGTTGAAGACAAAAGAGAGATTGAAAATGGGGAAATTGTTTTATTTTGTTTTGTCTTGAAGAAAATAATGAAAGAAACAAATTTATGGTTAGATATTTAACAAAATGTGAGTCATTGAGAAGGAACAAATTTAAAAAGTGACATCAGTTCAGTTCAGTTGCTCAGTCATGTCCAATTCTTTGTGACCCTGTGGACAGCAGCATGCCAGGCTTCCCTGTCAATCACCAACTCCCTAAGCTTGCTCAAACTCATGTCCATTGAGTCAGTGATGCCATCCAGCCATCTCATCCTCTGTCATCCCATTCTCCTCCTGCCTTCAATCTTTCCCAACATCAGTGTATTTTCCAATGAGTCAATTCTTCATATCAAGTGGCCAAAGTATTGAAGTTTCAGCTTCAGCATCAGTCCTTCCAAAGAATATTCATCTCCTTGGTGTCCAAGGGACTCGCAAGTCTTCTCCAACACCACAGTTTAAAACCATCAATTCGGGGGGAGGAGCCAAGATGGCGGAGGAGTAGGACAGGGAGAACACTTTCTCCCCCACAAATTCATCAAAAGAGCATTTAAACGTCGAGTAAATTCCACAAAACAACTTCTGAATGCCGGCAGAGGACATCAGGCATCCAGAAAAGCAACCCAACTCTTTGAAAGGAGGTAGGAAAAAATATAAAAGACAAAAAAAAGAGACAAAAGAGGGAGGGACGGAGTTCCGTCCCGGGAAGGGAGTCTTAAAAAGAGAGAAGTTTCCAAACACCAGGAAACCTCACTGCCGAATCTGTGCCGAGCTTTGGAAGCACAGAGGGCAACGTA
>NW_011494961.1:1797687-1798084 GCF_000754665.1 Bison bison bison
AGATAACCGAGTGGCAGGGAGGCGATAAGTCGCAGCATTGGCGTTCGCCAAACACCTCATCACCTGAGCTGCTCGGACCTGGGAAGAGCACAAAACGCAGGCCCTAACTGAGTCTGCGCCTCTGAGGACTACCCGAGTGCCTGAACCTGAGCGGCTTGGACCTGGGAGGTACATGCAGCCCAGAGCCGGCCTCGGATTGTTCTCGGGGGAACAACCTAGAGCCGGAGCAGTGTGGGCAGGGAGGCTACACGCGCCGTGAGCAGGGGCAGACCCAGTGTGGCTGAGGCACTGCGAGCGCACGCCAGTGTTATTTGTTTGCAGCATCCCTTCCTCCCTCCCCACAGCGCGACTGAACAAGTGAGCCTAAAAAAAAAAAGTTTCCCCCACCGTCCCCTTT
>NW_011494961.1:1798472-1799623 GCF_000754665.1 Bison bison bison
AACATTGTATTTTTGAAATTCCAAACTCTACTCTAGTTTTTTAATTTTAGCTTTTTGGTATATGTTATCAAATTTGTACCTACAGTTTTTTTTATAATTTCTGTGACTTTTTTTTTTTCTGTTTCATTCTCTTCTTTTATATAACATTGTATATCTGAAATTCCAAACTCTACTCTAGATTTTTAATTTATGCTTTTTGGTATTTGATATCAAATTTGTACCTGTATTTTCTTTATAATTTTTGCAACATTGTTTTTGTTTGTTTGTTTTCTCTCTTTATGTTTCTTCTTCCTTTTTTTAACATTGTATTTTTGAAATTCCAAACTCTACTCTAGATTTTTAATTTTTGCTTTTTGGTATTAGTTATCAATTTTGTACCTGTATTTTCTTTATAATTTTCGCGACCTTGTTTGTTTTTCTTTGTTCGTTTTTTCTGTCTTTCTTTTCCTTCTTCTTTTCTTCAGGACCCATTTTTCACTAGGGTGCGAGATTACTGGCTTGACTGCTCTCTCTCCCTTTGGACTCTCCTTTTTCTCCACCAGGTCGCCTGTGTCTCCTCCCTAACCCCTCTCTACTCTACCCAACTCTGTGAGTTTATGTGTGTTCCAGATGGTGGAGAACACTTAGGGAACTGATTACTGGCTGGATCTGTCTCCCTCCTTTTCATTCCCCCCTTTTATCCCTCTGGCCACCTCTGTCTCTTTCCTCCTTCTTCTCTTCTCTGTATAACTCCGTGAACATCTCTGAGTGGTCCAGTTGTGGAGTGCACATAAGGAAGTGACTACTGGCTACCCCACTCTCTCCACTGTTGATTCCACCTCATCTCATTTGGGTCACCTCTAACTCCCTCCTCCCTCTTCTCTTCTCCATGTAACGCTGTGAACCTCTCTGAGTGACCCTCACAGTAGAGAAACTTTTCATCTTTAACGTAGATGTTTTATCAATGGTGCTGTATAGAAGGAGAAGTTTTGAAACAACTGTAAAAATAAGACCGATAACTGGAAGCAGGAGGCTTAAGTCCAAACCCTGACTCCAGGGAACTCCTGACTCCAAGGAACATTAATTGACAGGAGCTCATCAAACGCCTCCATACCGACACTGAAACCAAGCACCACACAAGGGCCAACAAGTTCCAGGGCAAGACATACCAA
>NW_011494961.1:1799723-1812275 GCF_000754665.1 Bison bison bison
TATGGGGGAGGGAGGGAGGGAGGAGGGTTCAGGATGGGGAGCACATGTATACCTGTGATGGATTCATTTTTATATTTGGCAAAACTAATACAATTATGTAAAGTTTAAAAATAAAATTAAAACAAAACAAAACAAAACAATAAGAACCTAGAGGAAATGCTACCCAACGCAAACCTAGATGTAATCATATTACTTGTGTGTAATTTGAGGTGTAATCAAAATAGCAGAGATTCTCTTTGAAATGCACACTATTTATACATAAATAACTGGCAAATGTATACAGCTTTTGAAATGATTAGAGAGATAATAAAAACCAATTTCTTTGGGGAAAAAAAAATAAAACCATCAATTCTTTGGCACTCAACTTTCTTTATGGTCCAACTCTCACATCCATACATGACTACTGGAAAAACTATAGCTTTGACTAGACGGACCTTTGTCTGCAAAGTAATGTCCCTGCTTTTTAATATGCTGCTGTTGTTCAGTCACTAAGTCATTGCTTACTCTTTGTTACCCTGTGAACCGCAGCCCGCTAGATGTCCCTGTCCTTTACCATATCCTAGAGTTTGCTCAAATTCATGTCCATTGAGTCAGTGATGCCATCCAACCGCCTCATCCTCTGTCACCCCCTTCACCTGCCCTCAGCCTTTCCCAGCATCAGGGTCTTTCCCAATGTGTTGGCTCCTCGCCTCAGATGGCCAACAAATTGGAACTTAAGCTTTAGCATCAGTCCTTCCAATGAATATTCAAGGTTGATTTCCTTTAAGATTGACTGGTTTGATCTTGCAGTCCAAGGGATTCTCAAGAGTCTTCTCCAACACCACAATTCAAAAGCATCAATTCTTTGGCACTCAGCCCTCTTTTTGATCCAACTCTCACATCCATACGTGACTACTGGAAAAACCATAGCTTTTACTATATGGACTTCCTCAGCAAAGTGACATCTCTGCTTTTTAATGTGCTGTCTAGGTTCATCATAACTTCGTTGTTCTATGACTGATTAAAAGATTTGATTCATCAACTGAAATTTAAGAACAAACAAAAAGAAAAATATTTTCTAATACACCATTTCATAAATAGTATCTTATTTATGCTCTATATACTTTTTGTCTCTACCTGGTAAATGGAGCAAAAATCACAGTAACACACTAATATTTGCTTAAAAATTAGAGGATTCACATCTTTGTCATTCGGATCAATTTTTATGTGTTTGAGAGAAAGGACTTAAGCTATATTTTAGATAAAGTGCATTTCAGATAGAGGGGTGAAAATATAAAGGAACCATGCATCATAAATCTACAGAAGTATCACCATTTGTGCACAGATGAGTACAGCAATCTTAGACACCAGGTGGTCACAGATTTTTCTTAAGCTGCTTGTGGATGAGCTCTATTTTCTTTCCTTTTGGAGTTTTTCTCATGATACTGGAAACCGAGTGTGAATGTCATCTTTCCCCCGACTTAGAAAGGCATGGCAGCCCACTCCAGTATTCTTGCCTGGAGAATCCCCATAGACAGAGGAGCCTGGCGGGCTTACAGTCCTTGGGGTCGCAAAGAGCTGGACACGACTGAGTGACTAAGCACATCACAGGAGATAAGCAGGGTGCTTTTACCTAAGACAAACATCAGATGCATCTGAATTTCTGTGGAGTTTTCATATGCCAAAAAACTTGTTAGTCAGGGAGACCACTAAGTTTTAAAATAGTAGGTGTATGTTCATATAGTCACTCATTTATTTTGCCTACTAGGAATTGCCAGGTACTCACTCTTTAAATAAGTTGACAATTATTATTAAACCAAAACATATATTGAGACTCACAGAGAGCTGTTAAAGGAGAAATTATTTTAAGAAGGAGATACTTAGTGGAATAAGACAGAGGTTAGATTTAAGAGAATTAATTGAGATAATAAAACTATGATAAGGTCCAGAATCTTATTGTTTGTAAGTGTCTCAACTCTCCAGAGTTAAAAGTCATGAACGCTATTTGTTATCTATCTCAAATATATTTTGTGGAGGAAGTGCATCTCTCACATTCATCTAGAGATTGTAGCAACTTTAATATTTATCAGGAACTATTGTCTGGCTTTCTGACAAACAAACAAACAAACAAACAAACAAATCCCTCATTTGTTTTTCCCTCTTCTCTACTTTCTGATAAAGAACCAGAACAGACCTGTCACTAATCCACAGTAGTAAAATTTTGGTGCAAATATTTCCTTTGTCAACACATATTTTTCTGCAGTATGTTCTACTAAGAAATGAAAGTTGTCTGACAGTAGGGACTGTGGTTTTCTATTTATTATACTCAGGACCTGAAATAAATATGAAATAGGAATACTGAAGATTATGGTAATAATGCCTAGAACGTTCTTAGAATAGTCTAATGAAATACATTATTGGATTACAAAATAGTTAATTGAAGTCATATCATTACAATAGTTGATTCCTTTGATGTATTGCCTCTGGGCATGATTAAAGATTTAACAATATTGGTCTTATATCCTGAGGTGTGAAAAATGCCTAATCATTTGTTCAATAGTATAAGGATTATTTAGAATCAGGAAGCTAGGAAAATGCTGTCTGCATATAAATTAGCTTGGCAAATTTATTTTCCAATCATAATAATATTTCTCATCTCTGAGGAATACATATATTAAGAAGAAAGAATATGTTCGTTTTTATTTAAAAAAAAAAAACATGCAATTTAAGAGCTAAGAAGAAAAGAGAATAGTTAGTTTTACATAAAAAAATACAGATTTAAAAAGGTTTCAAAAAAAAAAAAAAACATAGGTTTTCAGAAAACCTATGTTCTAGTTGCAGGGCCTCTACTTCCTTGCTAGTGATTTTCAGAAGGTTATAATATCTGTCTGGGTCTAGATCCATCTTCTTTTAAATAATGACCTCTAAGTTTGCTTCCAACTCTTAACCTTCTTAAGGGGCTTCCCAGATGGCTCAATGGTAAAAGAATCTGCCTGAAAATGCAAGAGATGCAGGAGCCACAGAGACACAGGTTCAATCCCTGGGTCGGGAAGATCCCCTGGAGTAGAAAATGACAACACTCCAATATTCTTGCCTGGAAAATTCCATGGACAGAGGAGCCTGGTGAGCTATAGTCCACGAGATCACAGAGTCAGACACGACTGAGCACACACTCATCTCTAACCTTCTACATTACTAAAGTAATACAACATGAGCAATACTACCACAATATTGAGCTAAATTAACAATAGCAAGGGTATTTATTTCAAGGAACATTGTAACATTCTTAGGAAAAAAATAACTTCATTTTTATCATTCTTAAACAATGCTCAAAATTTTAGGAAGGGTTTAGGATACAAGCATCAAACTAAAGTAATGACTGAGAAAAAAAGATTAGAAATCTCTAGTGTTTGAACATTAAATACACACATTTAATTTCTCATAATATTAATAACTAACATTTATTGAGCATCTACTATGTGTCAAGTATTGTTCACATGAAGTGTGTGCTATTATTACATCCAGGTTACAGAAGAAAAATGAGGCTCACAAAGCTTTAGTAATTTTTCCCAAGTTCAAATATCAGTAAGTGAAAGTCAAAACCATAACCAGTCAAGCTATAGAACCCACTATTTTAACCTCTTCACTACAGCATTATCCTTACATATGTTTTCATGTAATCTCCACAATCAGCAAAAGCTCGATAGCACAAGTGCTCATTGATCATTCCTTTATATCAGTTAACAAGAAAAATAAATTTGTTTGAATTTTGTTCAAGTCAGACTATTAATGGTATATACCACCTTCTCAAAGGAGAAGTTGGAGAAGGCAATGGCACCCCACTCCAGTACTCTTGCCTGGAAAATCCCATGGACGGAGGAGCCTGACGGGCTGCCGTCTATGGGGTCACACAGAGTCTGACATGACTGAAGCGACTTAGCAGCAGCAGCAGCAAGGGAGAAGTACTCATACAAACTGATAATTAAGTACTAACACTAAAAAATCTATTCAGTATTTAACTTAGTAACGAACATATAGTAGACATTATGTAAAATATTGAGATCATTTTCCTTTAAACAAGAATTAACTTTATGTAACTCTTTGATATTTGCTCTGTAAAATTTTTCATTTTGAAGATATAGAAAGAACTAATAAATCTGAGAGAATGCAGCTTCCTTTAGAATCAAATTAGTTACTCCCTTATGCCTGGGGCTTAGAAGCTATGAAGGTAAGAATATTCTATGAATTTCATCAATGGTTAGGAAATTTAAATCTATTCACTAGAGGAAGTTTCTTATTTGGAAGGACTTTTTCCATTTAAGCTTGCTCTCAGTTTAGTAAAAGGCTTCTGACTTCTAGAAGGCATTTGCATGTATATATTCATGACCAAAAGGAGTTTACCTGGAAATTATACAATATTATTCCCATTTTTAAGAATTTCTAGTTTCAAGAATGTCAGTACAAAGATTTAAATGTGTCTACCTAGATTAATATATGTGTATAGTGGAATTTTAAAAAATTGATCAAACATTTGATTTTTAATATTTCATTACAATTAAGAATGTCAAATTTATCTTGTCTTTTTTATTTTTTTATTTTATTTTTTTTAATTTTATTTTATTTTTAAACTTTACATAATTGTATTAGTTTTGCCAAACATCAAAATGAATCCATCACAGGTATACATGTGCTCCCCCTCCTGAACCCTCCTCCCTCCTCCCTCCCCATACCATCCCTCCAGGTCGTCCCAGTGCACCAGCCCCAAGCATCCAGTATCGTGCATTGAACCTGGACTGGCATCTCGTTTCATACATGATATTTTACATGTTTCCATGCCATTCTCCCAAATCTTCCCACCCTCTCCCTCTCCCACAGAGTCCATAAGACTGTTCCATACATCAGCGTCACTTTTGCTATCTCGTACACAGGGTTATTGTTATCATCTTTCTAAATTCCTGTCTTTTTTAATGAAATTATGGGCTTCTCAAAGGTGTTAGGGTATTTGTAATATATATCTAGGATTCACAAGTTTTGTTTTTATATTAGCTATTTAAATGATTCCTCTTCTTACAGAATCCATCTTTTTAAAATTAAGGTGGAAAATTAACTAAAAATGCTCAGTTTTTTTGTAACCAAAAAAGGCTACAAAGTAAACTGAAAAATCATTTTAGTAAATTTAAAGATATATTTTAATATATATTTATTTTAATATTCTAATGTTAAATAATAAAATATTTTAAATATTTTAATATAAAATAATATTATAAATATTTATTCAATATTGACTATCTAGTGGATAAAAGTTTATTTTTTTATATAAGAGATCTTTTGATCTAAGTAATAATGAGAATTGAAGTAAGGATATATTGTTGGTCCCCTTCATAAATGGGGGAACAGGATGTGGAATATTATAAAAATTAAATGCTATCTTATCTTCTGTTATAATACTTGTCAAGGACAGACATCAGTTAAAAGAAAACAGTCCTAGAAAACAATGGGAAAAAATGTAGTTCTAGGCTTTGGAAGAACTGTTAAATGGGAGAATTGACTCTATGCTGGATCTGTTTCCTTTAACTTTTGCTTCCAATTGCTCTTGTTCGCTGAAAGGATACTGTCTATACATAATGCCCTGCCTTGGGTAATCCTGATCCTCTGCCTGAATGTTTAACCAAAATGCCTTTGTTCAGGACCCTGTGCATCTGTGGATGTCTGCAGGAAGGAAGAAATGAACACATCCCCTTCCTGATTCTAGCCATTCCAGGAGATATTTGTAAAATTAATGGCTTTCTTCCCCCTTAACTGCACACCTCCCTGCCTGTCTTTTCTATAAAAGAATCTGGCATCTAGAACCTGAAAAGATGGTTATCTTGAGACATTAATTAGTCTGTGATCTTCTTTATTAGCTGGCTTTCCGAATAAAGTCATACTCCTGGGCTTGGCACCTTGTCTCTGATTAACTGGCCTATTGGGCAGCGAGCAAAGTGAGCTTGGACTCGGTAACAGAACTTCCTGATAGTATAGAAATATCTGGCAAATTATTGGAATTAGTTATCAAGAGGTGAAGTAACTTCATAGTTTTCCAAGACTCTCTCTGCTATTAACGAAACATATGATTTCAATGTAGAGGTATCAAAAGTAAAAATCATTTTTTATTACATCATTATTTATTTATTTTACTTTACAATATTGTATTGGTTTTGCCATGGGTGGGGGGGGATTCAGGATGGGGAACACGTGTACACCCATGGTGGATGCATGTTGATGTAAAAATCATTTTTATGTTTGTTGGCCTTTCAGTTAGTTTTGCATTTGTAATAGAAGAGTGTTTACAGTTTCATGTATTGGTACCAGAAAAATCACCAGGCAAATTGGTATTTACCTAAGTCAGGATTAAAAAGGCTTTACTCTGACTGTTATATAGTCATATTTCATAGACCAGTATTTTATTTTATTCAAATCAGTCATTCAAAATCATCTCTCATTATATGCAATTGATTCTTTTTTCTTGCATCTTTTGAAAATTTTTGGACATTTCAGTATTTAAGGTCAAATGATTTTTGAATATCTTACGTACTTTAACTCATCAAGTGTATAAATAATAATATCTATAATACAAATATCCTTTCCCCAATAGCAATATTAAAGAAACAGATTCACAGAGTAATATAGAAGACAGTGATACAGTCATATACCTTTCCTACTAATCATTGAAAAGTATGACTTTCACATATACCATTGTAATCCAATTTATGAAATCATTTCCTTCAAAGAACACACAGTCTAGAAAAAGTTTTAGATGACCCAAAGCTTTTGTTAACATAATTTGATAAATGTCTTCATTGAGGATGTAAAGAGATAATGAAATACATTAGATAACAGAAAATTATATAAGATACCAAGTCACAATAGCAATATACCTAAATCTTAAATAAGAAGGATTTTAAAGCAAAAGCCTAACACATTCATCAAAAAAGGATTAAGTGATTATGAAAATATTAAAGTTTAAAACAAATACAGAATGATTTCAGTTTTATTTTATCACCTGTTAGCTGTGAAACCTAAGCAAATTGTCTAGCCTCTCCAAGTACCAACATGTATCTTCACCTGTTTAAAAAAAATAAAATAAGAAAATAAAACCTACTACTACTTTATAGAGAGCTTTTAAGGACTGGTATATAATATATACAGCTCAGTAATATATAATAAACACAGCTCAGTAAATGACTTGTTGTAGAATCATGTGAAAAAGTTTCCTTCCTACACTTTTCTGATTCTCCATGCCTCTGCTTCACCAAATGCAAAAGTGTATAAAAGAAAATAAAAGAAAATCAAGGGGTGTGTGTGTGTGTGTGTGTGTGTGTGTGTGTATTCAGAGATGTAGTCTTTTGTATTCAACAGTGTATTATCTACAAGTATTACACTTTTTAACAAGTGAGTTGTACAGGTATATGTCCCAATTACCAGTATATACACAGGAATTCAGAAGAACTTTTTTCATATTCAATCAAATTCCCTAAGAAGTATGGAAAGCAAATTGATATGAATTGCATTTCTCACTTTCCAAAATGTAATAAAAGACTCTAATGAATACATGCTACAGAGATTCACAATATAATAAGAGTGCTTCCAGGAACAATACACTATAAGAGGTAACTAAAGTCAATTTGTGCATGAGCTTAACAATTCTCTTAGATGTTTAATCCTACTAAATTTAATATTATTACAAATATATTATTCAAACAGTGAAGCATTTGGATTCCTTTATCTAATTCCCCACAATTTCTGAACTTACATTTGTAAGTACTGGACTTTTCTCTGTTTTTCTCTACTTCATTTATGAAATTATATGCTTCTTTAAAATTTCAGAGGCTGCAAAGTTTGAAAACTAAAGGTAATAGAGGTCTGTGTGTAACTAGATCAAAGGAAGAAATAAACTTGGTTAAATGAGTATATGGTGATGAATTAATAAGGAGTAAATGTTATAAATTTGCCTAATTTTCAAATAGATATACAGATGTGTATATACATATATTAAAAAGTTAGTTTATGAAATTCATTATGGATAGTTATATGAAAAGACTCATAATAAAAAATGTGGTACTCAATTGAAAGAACTATTTTTATTCATCAATTGAACTTGTGATATAATTGTTGTACCAAAACATATATTTTTCTTATGACCCTTCATAATTTAATACATTAAGTTTACTTTCAGAGGATGTCTTAGCCTGGGAAGCCCTTGAATCAGCTCAAAACAAGGACTTAGCTGCAACTGATTTTTAGGAGTTAATCTCATTGAGAAGGAGTTAAAAACTTGGAGAACTGAGGGAAGGAAGAAAAGATAGAATGTGAAATAATACTCACTGCTATGAACAGAGGCTCAGTTTCAACTGGGATAGTCAAAGGAGGGTACATAACACCTCTTGAAATTTAGCCTGCATTTAATGCATCTGCTTCCATCAGAGCATTGGTTGAGGTTTTGTTTCAAGGACCCTGACTGCTCTTTGTTTTCAGATTACTATTGAGAGTGTTGGAGTAACTCCCATTTGTGTCTTCAGCTCTGGAGAATCCTTGAAACAGACAAGATACTACTGACATTAGATGTCGCAAAGCCCATGTAGAACTGTCCACAAAGTCTCAGCTAGTATTATATATAAAACAAAGAAGATGTGGCCATCTGATACTGACAACCACCTGCACTAGTTTGGTCTTTTCTGTCATTGTGTTTTCAAATTGGGAGGGAACTATCTTCTGTATATAATACAACTAACCATACACAGTGGTCATCGAAATAAACTGTAATTGCTATTGTTATTATTCATAATTACCTTTTCTCACAGTTCATTCTAGATTTTTCTCAGCCTTAATCATCAATTCAGCTGGAGTAGATTGCTCTCATAGTCGACTGATTCCTCATTAAAGCAGCCCGTGAAGTTCTGAGATCTTTATTGCCTTGTTCTTGTTTAGGCTATAGTCACACAAAAAAAGCATGACAGTAACCAGAGACAGTCAAGTGCATCCCCTGGAATACTGGACACACTCCTGCCCTCCCTAGCTAAACAATCTAAAAATTTATTAATATGGCATATCTCTGAATTTTTGCAGTTTACTTCCCACAAGCAGACATCCATGTGTCTTAGCATTATTTACTAAATATATGCCATTTCCTGACACTGAGTCCAATTTTTATGATGCAATTAAAATAGCCAGTGTGATGTTCTGCAGAATGTCAAAATAATCAAGGCAATACAGATTGTTTTTGAAGAGACAAGTAGTGTTAACCTAACCTTAGGGCAAAATAGTATATTCCTGTGTTCTCTCCACAAAAGGCAAAGAGTTTTGGAGCCTCCCAGCTGATGAGAATGAAATGAATGTATTTATCACAGTAACAGCAGCATGCTATTTCTCCAAGGCAGTCCTGACATATTTAGGTAAAGATACCTCTTTAGGACTACAAATGTCATAGGAGTTAACAACTGGTTACAATTATGTAATCCACTATGGCTTGGCTTGCTATAGTTCATCTAGATTCTGCAAAACCTATACAGTCGAATTGGTAGAGACCTCATTGTCAACATCCTTACAGTTTGAAAGTAGATTGATGTCTTCCTGAGATGTATCATTGCCTTTAGGATTAGGATTATGGCAGTTCCAGTGTTTTGCAGTTGGCTTTTCCTATCACAATAGCTTTTCCTTCATGAGTCAGAGAGACAGTGTGCCGTGCGTGCGTGTGTGCTCAGTTGTGTCTGACTCTGCAACCCTATGAACTGTAGCCCGCCAGGCTTCTCTCTCCATGGGATTCTCCAGACAAGAATACTGGAGTGGGTTGCCATTTCCTCTTCCAGCAGATCTTCCCATCCCGGGGATAGAATCCATGTCTCTTCTGTTTTCTGCATTGGTAGGCTCTACCTCTGAGCCACCTGGGAAGCTGAGAAAGACAATGGCTTTGCTAGCTCCTAATTCTTCTCAAGTAGTCAGCTACTTGTATTAGTTGTAGTAAGGATAATCATTTTGCTCAGTCCTGTGACTAAGTGTTCAGCTTAAATTCTGGTTTTTCTAATCTGGAACCTATCTTATACACCGATGTTTGAAAAGCAAGTCTAGGTGGACTCAAAGTGGGAGTATAAAGGCAGAGGACCCTTCTGAAAGTCAGGGCATCCAAGCTGTAGTCTTGGATCTCCACTAAGCATGTATGTTTACTTTCAGGCAAATCACTAGAACCTCTGTCATTTTAGAATTTTAGCTACTAAAACAGGAGGCTGGACCAAATGATCATTTGATAATTGGTAATAATATATTCAGCTAGTAAACTAATGGCTGAATATATTACTATCAATTATCAAATGATCGTTTGGTCCAGCCTCCTGTTTTAGTAGCTAAAATTCTAAAATGACAGAGGTTCTAGTGATTTGCATGGGCGGCTGCGATCAGAGCACTTAGTGCCGTGGAAAGGAGCTACCCCACATCCGAAGTCAGGGGCAGAAGCCGGGAGGACCCCATGCCGGAGGGGAGGTGGCCAAGAGGAGTTACCCCACGTTGGAGGTCAGGGGCAGCGGCCAAGAGGAGCTACCCCACGTCTGAGGCCAGGGGCAGCGGCCAAGAGGACCTACCCCATGCCCGAGGCCAGGGGCTGCGGCCGGGAGGAGCAACCCCACCTCCAAGGAGTCATGTCTGTGTGGGTGCAGGAGGGTAGAGAGGAGCTACTCCACGTTCAAGTTCAGGAGGGGCGGCGGTGAGTAGATACAAGGTAACGAGCAGTGGCTGCTATTTGCTGGAGCAGCCATGAAGAGATATCCCAAGTCCAAGGTAAGATAAACCCAAGTAAGACGGTAGATGTTGCAAGAGGCTATCAGAGGGCAGACACACTGAAACCACATTCGCAGAAAACTAGTCAATCTAATCACACTAGGGCCACAGCCTTGTCTAACTCAATGAAACTAAGCCATGCCCATGGGGCCACTCAAGATGGACGGGTCGTGGTGGAAAGGTCTGACAGAATGTGGTCCACTGGAGAAGGGAGTGGCACAAACCACTTCAGTATGCTTGCCTTGAGAACCCCATGAACAGTATGAAAAGGCAAAATGATAGGATACTGAAAATGGAACTCCACAGGTCAGTAGGTGCCCAATATGCTACTGGAGATCAGCTGAGAAATAACTCCAGAAAGAATGAAGGAATGGAGCCAAAGCAAAAACAATACCCAGCTGTGGATGTGACTGGTGATAGAAGCAAGGTCCGATGCTGTAAATAGCAATATTGCATAGGAACCTGGAATGTCAGGTCCATGAATCAAGGCAAATTGGAAGTGGTCAAACAAGAGATGGCAAGAGTGAATGTTGACATTCTAGGAATCAGCTAACTAAAATGGACTGGAATGGGTGAATTTAACTCAGATGACCATTATATCTACTACTGCAGGCAGGAATCCTTCAGAAGAAATGGAGTAGCCATCATGGTCAACAAAAGTGTTCAAAATGCAGTATTTAGATGCAATCTCAAAAACTACAGTATGATCTCTGTTCGTTTCCAAGGCAAACCATTCAATATCACAGTAATCCAAGTCTATGCACCAACCAGTAACGCTGAAGAAGATGAAGTTGAACAGTTCTGTGAAGACCTACAAGACCTTTTAGAACTAACACCCAAAAAAGATGTCCTTTTCATTATAGGGGACTGGAATGTAGGAAGTCAAGAAACACGTGGAGTAACAGGCAAATTTGGCCTTGGAACACGGAATGAAGCAGGGCAAAGGCTAATAGAGTTTTGCCAAGAAAATGCACGGTCATAGCAAACACCCTCTTCCAACAACACAAGAGAAGACTCTACACATGGACATCACCAGATGGTCAACACCGAAATCAGATTGATTATATTCTTGGCAGCCAAATATGGAAAAGCTCTATACAATCAGCAAAAACAAGACCAGGAGCTGACTGTGGCTGAGGTAATGAACTCCTTATTACCAAATTCAGACTGAAATTGAAGAAAGTAGGGAAAACCACTAGACCATTCAGGTATGACCTAAATCAAATATCTTATGATTATACAGTGGAAGTGAGAAATAGATTTAAGGGCCTAGATCTGATAGATAGATGAACTATGGAATGAGGTTCATGACATTGTACAGGAGACAGGGATCAAGACCATCCCCACAGAAAAGAAATGCAAAAAAGCAAAATGGCTGTCTGGGGAGGCCTTACAAATAGCTGTGAAAAGAAGAGAAGTGAAAAGCAAAGGAGAAAAGGAAAGATATAAGCATATGAATGCAGAGTTCCAAAGAATACCAAGAAGAGATAAGAAAGCCTTCCTCAGCGATCAGTGCAAAGAAATAGAGGAAAACAACAGAATGGGAAAGACTAGAGATCTCTTCAAGAAAATTAGAGATACCAAGGGAATATTTCATGCAAAGATGGGCTTGATAAAGGACAGAAATGGTATGGACCTAACAGAAGCAGAAGATATGAAGAAGAGGTGGCAAGAATACACAAAAGAACTGTACAAAAAAGATCTTCACAACCCAGATAATCACGATGGTGTAATCACTCACCTAGAGCCAGATATCCTGCAATGTGA
>NW_011494961.1:1812375-1812481 GCF_000754665.1 Bison bison bison
CTTAGAAAGCATCACTGCGAACAAAGCTAGTGGAGGTGATGGAATTCCAGTTGAGCTATTTCAAATCCTGAAAGATGATGCTGTGAAAGTGCTACACTCAATATGC
>NW_011494961.1:1812581-1813616 GCF_000754665.1 Bison bison bison
ACACTCAATATGCCAGCAAATTTGGAAAACTCAGCAGTGGCCACAGGGCTGGAAAAGGTCAGTTTTCATCCCAATCCCAAAGAAAGACAATGCCAAAGAATGCTCAAACTACCACACAATTGCACTCATCTCACACGCTAGTAAAGTAATGCTCAAAATTCTCCAAGCCAGGCTTCAGCAATACGTGAACTGTGAACTTCCAGATGTTCAAGCTGGTTTTCGAAAAGATAGAGGAACCAGAGATCAAATTGCCAACATCCAATGGATCATCAAAAAAGCAAGAGTTCCAGAAAAGCATCTATTTCTGCTTTATTGACTATGCCAAAGCCTTTGACTGTGTGGATCACAATAAACTGTGGAAAATTCTGAAAGAAATGAGAATATCAGACCACCTGACCTGCCTCTTGAGAAACCTATATGCAGGTCAGGAAACAACAGTTAGAACTGGACATGGAACAGACTGGTTCCAAATAGGAAAAGGAGTACATCAAGGCTGTATATTGTCACCCTGCTTATTTAACTTCTATGCAGAGTACATCATGAGAAATGCTGGACTGGAAGAAGCACAATCTGGAAACAAGATCACCAGGGGAAATATCAATAACGTCAGATATGCAAATAACACCACGCTTATGGCAGAAAGTGAAAAGAAACTAAAAAGCCTCTTGATGAATGTGAAAGAGGAAAGTGAAAAAGTTGGCTTAAAGCTCAACATTCAGAAAACTAAGATCATGGCATCTGGTCCCATCAGTTTTGGGAAATAGATGGGGAAACAGTGGAAACAGTGTCAGACTTTATTTTTCTGGGCTCCAAAATCACTGCAGATGGTGACTGCAGCCTTGAAATTAAAAGACGCTTACTCCTTGGAAGGAAAGTTATGACCAACCTAGATAGCATATTCAAAAGCAGAGACATTACTTTGCCAACAAAGGTTCATCTAGTCAAGGCTATGGTTTTTCCTGTGGTCATGTATGGATGTGAGAGTTGGACTGTGAAGAAAGCTGAGCGCCGAAGAATTGATGCTTTTGAACTGTG
>NW_011494961.1:1813716-1815587 GCF_000754665.1 Bison bison bison
AAGTTATGACCAACCTAGATAGCATATTCAAAAGCAGAGACATTACTTTGCCAACAAAGGTTCATCTAGTCAAGGCTATGGTTTTTCCTGTGGTCATGTATGGATGTGAGAGTTGGACAGGAAGAAAGCTGAGCGCCGAAGAATTGATGCTTTTGAACTGTGGTGTTGGAGAAGACTCTTGAGAGTCCCTTGGACTGCAAGGAGATCCAACCAGTCCATCCTAAGGGAGAACAGTCTTGGGTGTCCATTGGAAGGGCTGATGCCGAAGCTGAAACTCCAATACTTTGGCCACCTCATGCAAAGAGTTGACTCATTCGAAAAGACCCTTATTCTGGGATGGATTGGGGGCAAGAGGAAAAGGGGACGACAAAGGATGAGATGGCTGGATGGCATCACTGACTCGATGGCCATGAGTTTGAGTGAACTCCAGGAGTTGGTGATGGACAAGGAGGCTTGGCATGCTGCGATTCATGGGGTCACAAATAGTCGGACATGACTGAGCTACTGAACTGAACTGAACTGATTCATTTATGAAATGTGATATAGGGGGTTTCATCAGTTAAATATCTATAATACTTAATTCATTGGTCAAAAATATTACTAAAATAGAAAAGAGTTGTTGCATTTACAAACTCAGTCATTGCTGCATAAGGGATTAATATTAACAACTAACTCATATTGAATGTTTACTGTGTTAAATGCTTTACATTGATTACTTCCTTTCTCATCAAAAATTTGTAGTCAATGTTATTATGATTCCCTATACACATGATAAAATTGACAGAGAGGAAAACGTGTCCAGGATAGTAATTAATAGAAATGTGATTTGAGCCAAGGCAGTCCATGCTGTGAACCTATGGATTATATAGCCTCTTTTCACTATCTGTCTATACATTACATGGTCTTTTCGGTAAAAAATGAAAATGTCCAAATCAGTTTAAGCAGCTTTTTGTTGGTTCAGTTCTGTCAAAGTGATAACTCTGGTAGCTGTAGTATAAGGATAAATTTCTTAATTGGTGTTTATTCAGCTTATAGTCTTTATTGTTAGAACTGTCACTAAATAAAAATATTGGAGAATATAATGACATAAAATATTTCTACAGAATTTTCTAGAGTTTTTTGGTAGAGATTTTAACTTTTCTTCTTCTAGAAGACAGAGATTCAAAGACACAGAAGAAGAAGGAAAAAAAGAGAAAACAGTTAAAAGGAACCTCTTTGCAACCTCTCCAGAATTTCTTGATTGCTTCTCATCTGGTCTAATTTTTCCCTGATGAGAAGCTGTGCTTGAGAGTATTAAGTACTGCATGAACTAAATAGATCACACTTGACTGTCTGCATAATGGCAGTGGTGGGAAAGAATCAAATGGCTTTAGGTTTCATCAACCTGCAGCTATTGATTTTTCAGTTTTCCATGAGCAGCAAACTGGAGTTAGCAAAAACGACTTTTTGCACTCAAAAGAGTGAACAGCAGGGAATATCAAGCCATGCTTGAATATAATGTGCATTTCTTTAAACAGCTTGCATCTCACCTCACCCTGACTCCTTCAGTGTAAAAGCACACCTCCACTTCACAAATGTACATTCTGCACAAGGTAGGGGAATGTTTTCTAACCTTATACTACTGATATATCTGAACAGTTATACCACTGATCATATATTTAAAGTTAACCCTAACCCTAACCCTAAGCATCAGCAGACATTATCTTTATATGTGTATTCTAAAATTTAGAGTGTTGAAAGTAATGATTTTTGAAAGATTCATTTCTAAAAGAGATATAGTAAAATTAAGTTTGAATACTCATTTGAATATTTTTAAATGCCTCACTACCATCAAAAAACAAAACAAAAACCATTAGATATGTGATACAAAA
>NW_011494961.1:1815687-1828053 GCF_000754665.1 Bison bison bison
TGTGATACAAAAAACACATATGTGTCCCATTATATTGAATGACAAGCGCCCATTTTCTATGGTTTTTTAAAAAAGTCTTTGTAAACCAACAGCAAAATGGTTGTCCTTTTCATTTTAATTTATTTTTTAATGGCTTCTGAAAGGGCAAAGGGGCTTTTGTTTTGTTTTTGTAGACAGTAAAATTGTAGGTAACCAGCATACAAAATGAGTTTGGCTTTGGGAAATTCATCTTTGTCATTTGTTAAAGTGCTTTCTTTCCTGCCATTCTATCCAAATTATTTTGTCCTCAGATTACAAGCAGGGCCATTCATCTATTAGTTTCGAGTTTATCTCATGAAATTAAGCACCAGGATGTGCAGTAATTAGAAATCACCTCACCCTGGAAAATGGGATAATGACAGAGTCCTTGAATCAGTGGAGGTTAAAGCTGCATGTTTAGAGCACATTTGTATAAACTCGAGACAGGCTTCTGATTAGTGATATTGTATGAAGGTACAACAGCTAAAAAGTATTTAATCTACCAGAAAGAATTTATTTTAAGCACTGTGACCTTAGAATTGCATCATGTAAGTAGAAGAATCTATGGCAACAAATAATATACAATGCCCTTTCTTCAACCTTGTCTTGAGTTCACTTTTCAAGGAATCAGTTAGTATTAGTAACATTAATATACAATGCATATAAATGATGAGGTACAGTGCACTAGTATACAAGATTGTGGCAAGTGTAAATTATTTAAATAGGAAGAAAAGGTTTAGCCTGACCACCTATCATGTGGTGAGATATAGATACAAGAAAAATGCGAAACCTGAAACCATACAAGGAAAAAACAATATGTCAGTGTTATTGGATTTGAAATTGAGTGTCCCTATAAGCGTAATACCAAAAGCAGAAATAACCAAGAAACTGTACCTGACTCAGGAAACACAGACCTTTTTTTGTCATAAAAATGTAGATGGCATGATACATAAGAAGAAATTTCACGGATAACTAGTTTTCATTAATAGTGCTATTCCTAAAGGCAACAGGTATAAAATAAAGGTACTGGATTCATGACTGAAACTCTGAAGACAGCATGAACCCAGTTTCTTCATCTTTATTCTAGTTTCCTGGTATTCATATAACTCACATATCTCGCCTAATATCCTCTATTTCTTCCCCATGAAATCACCTGAAAGTATTTCTTATACTCACATTTAAATTCCTGGGTAGTGGTGGAGTCAGGGCGGGTTCTGACTGCTTTGCTACTGCCATCCACACTTGGTAGCAGCCTCCACACCAAGCCACACGGTGGGCTACAGACCTAGCTACATAGATCTGCACGTGAAAAGATCCCATACCATGAAACAAAGGGAGACTGGAGTCCAATACAACAAGAGAAACAGGATAAAATTACTAAACCTTACATCCTAAGAATGTGTCAAAAAAGAGATTATGATGAAAAATGAGATAAGGTAACAAACTGAAATGAAAAGGAAAGTGATTAAAATGCATAAAAAGATTATGTGGGAGAAAAAATATTGTGAGATAATTAAAAGGATTAAAGCAACATTATGGCAATCTACTCCAGTACTATTGCCTGGAAAATCCCGTGGATAGAGGAGCTTGGTAGGCTACAGTCCACGGGGTCACAAAGAGTCGGACACGACTGAGCGACTTCACTTCAACATCAAATTGAGAGATCATAAAGAACTGAATATTACAGAAAATAATATCAAAGAACTGAAGCAAAACTTGAGAACTGGCTACTGAATATGGAAGAAAATATCAAGGAGATCAAAATAATAGGTGAGAGGTTGCTAGAAATCTTGAAATGGTTATCCAACATTCAGACGTAACCAAAACTAGTAGAACTGAAGCAATAATCAAATTAAAACAAAATGTCCAAAACATAAATGGTAATGACTCACTGAGATTTCTCAAAATAAGTAAAAATTAGTCTCCACCTTTGAAATAGGTATGTGGATGTTTTCCTTAACCTTTAAATATAAAATAATCTAGATGTATTCAGACAGAAAATCGAACCATCCAAGTAAAAGAAAAAAAAAAAATGTAACTTAGGAGAAAACAAAAAATCATACTGACCAAAGATTTTTTCAAGAACAAAATTCAGTAGCACAACATTTTTGTTTCCTAACATTGAGAAATTTTTCTGGACCTTTAGGGAAATAAGTTATAGACTCCAAGCATTTGAAAAGTGAGCATGGTGATATTCTATGGAATATATAAGATTTAACTCACAATTCACCAATGATATATCAAAAGACTGCTTAAAATCATCTCATGAGTACTTAAAAATATTTTGTCTAAATAACTGTTATATATAGCTTTATAAAACTTAATGTTCACATTAAATCAGAGAAAAAACTTCTGAAAGATAGAAAACAAATGACAAAATTCCTAAGAAAAATAAGTCTAACAAACTAAAAAATATACATCAAATTTGTAGAGGATGGAAGTCTTTATCAAGGAAAAACATTGCTCGTATAGTGTAAAGTGATTCTGGAGACTTTCAGACAAGGTGTTGCTCCAGTGAAACACTTGAATCACTCCTTCTTCATACTTTGACCAGAGATTGTTCATGATTAGAGTTTGAGAAGCCATCTTAAGATCATTAGGGAAAGGCCAAAATAATATTTGGAAAATTGGCCCCTTCCATACTTCTCTAAACTAATGCCATCCATAACCTGCTTCCAGCTTTGTTTTTTATAAGAAAAATAAACTTGGTCATAAATAAACTTAAACTTCTAAAACTTCTAAAAATAAACTTAAAATACATAAAATAAAATAAAATAAACTTCTTTAAAAAGATTTTGGAAACTTTTTTGATGTTAAAAATTGATATACCCATTATCAATAATATATCCATATGATTTACAAATTATAAGTAACAAATTGAGCAAAATTTCATGAAAGGAATTCAACAAAAAGGTATAAGATTAGTTAGGGTAATAAACAATAGGCAATGAAGTACATTTTAAGGCAAAAAGGGCGAACAATCCTCACAGAAAAATAGACTTGGCTGAACTATGTCTTTTTGAGTATATATAAGAAATTGTTGAACATATGTATCTAATTTAAAGGACACACAGTAAGAAACATTAATCAGCCACCCACAATCTTTCAAAATACATATATCCATACTCTCTGTAGAAAAATATAGTATACATACAAAATGCATAGAAAATATAAACTTTGATTTTCCCTACTCCCATTGGCATAAACAATATGAGCTATTATTTCTGAATCATTTTTCCTAAACAGATTCAAATATTATTAGACTATGAAGAAAATTTCAATAAATGCCAATGAGTGGAAAAACTTTATCAGTAACACCTTCCTTAAAAAAGTAATGAAATTATAAATTAACTGGCAAAAATTTCACTAAAATATTCATTTGAATAAAACAACATTCCTCTGAAAACTTGGCTCAATTCCAATATTCTACCTACAATTAGAATTATTTTTGAAAATGGGAATACTTTTAAATGCTTTAGTGGCCACAACTGTTTTCTGAGATAAAGTCAAATACTTGAATTTTTAAAAGGAACAGAATTAATTAAATATCAACTTAAGAAGTTGAAAAAAAGCATATGAGAAACTCAAAGAAAAGTAGAGGAAACAGGCAAAACACAGTTGTTCATGCTGTGGACTTAGCTCCAGGCTTTGTGAGTCACTTAACAGCTTCCATCTTGCTTCCTTAGATTGAGGGATTCCCACTAAATTTCATTGTTGAAATAATCCTCTTGAATTCAGCTAGTGTTAATATTTCTGGCTGCTTGTGCAAGTTCTTGAGACCTTTCAGAACCTCCCAAAGGCATTTACATTGTTGATGAAATCAACCATAAACCCAAATGTTGTGACCTACTAAATCTCTTAGTGAAAAATCTTCAGTCTCTCACACCCAAATTTTCCACCAAGAAGGATTAGGACAAACAAGCTTGAAGATCTCAGAAAGCAAAATAAGTGGAGCTTGATCTGAAGCTACTGGAGATACCTTGAGAGTAGAGTAGCCAAAGACAGTGAACCAAAGGGCTCAGTGATATCTTCACCTGGTCAAGGAGCAGTCCCCAGAGTCTCTAGTAACTGTCTTATGGTCCCTGTCACAGCAAAACTTTCAAATGACAAAACTAAGAGATGTAGTAACAAGCTTCCTGTCCTTTATTCAAGGGGAAACAACCCATGGATTGGGGGTGTGCACTGTCTCACAGCCAGTGAGTATCCTTCCTGAGGGATTTTGGGTAAGAGGAAGTTTTACAGAGCATTAGGTGAGGCAACTCAGAAATAGGGCATGATTGGCTAGGAGGTCAGAGACTTTCTTATAAGGCTCACAGGTCCTGCTTTTTTAGAGTTGGGAGATTTAGGTCTCTTTGATGGCAAGGTGTTTCTCATTAAGTGCAGGGTGACTTAGGTTTAGATTTTTGGATGTGGATGGGACCACTGGTGTGTGTCAGCCAATTCCGACTCTTTGTGGCCCCATAGACTGTAGCCTGCCAGGCTCCTCTTTTCCATGGAGTTTTCTAAGCAAGAATACTGGAATGGGTTGCCATTTCCTTCTCCAGGGGATCTTTCCAAGCCAGGGATCAAGCCCACCTCTCTTACCTGCATCTCATGTCTCTGCACTGGCAGGTGAGTTCTTTACCACTAGTGCAACCTGGGAAGCCCTAAACCCTGGAAAGTCCCAGGTCCCCACCTGGGACCACTGGGGACGCCCCCATTTAGTGGGTCTCAGTGTGCAAATTACATTTATCAATTGTAAGGAAGTGACCTAGGAATGAGAAGTCCAAAGACAGACTTTTACACCGTCTCCTGTTTTCAGCTCCCCATCTGGTTTCTTCTTCAATAACCCAAGTTTCTAGGAACTGTGGAAACAATTCTTTTTCATGTCAGCCATGCCCCCTGGACGTATCGTGTTGCAAGTAAGGAACCAGTCTCTCCACTGCTGTGATTTCTTCCCTTGTTCTCTTTGATCTTATGGGCTTTGTATATTTTGAATTCCTATGTTAGTGAGTTCTCATAAGAAAAGGAGGTAAATGTTAGTGACCATTCAATTTTCTGTGTCTTAGCTGAAGCTTGAGTCAAATTATTCCACAGACATAGAGTCTACCTAGTTGATGGTGTGGATTTAAACTCTAGCTTGTATAGCTGGTGGAAAGGTTTTTGATCCTCTTGCTTAGCCACTCTGCCCTGGAGCTCAGTTATGGTTTGATCCTCACCTCTGCTTGTGAGTCATGCACAGGACTTTGCAGAGTCAAATTAGTATATAAATAGGATGTAATAGCCAAAGAATGTATTGGTTTTGCAACATTTTGAATATATATAATCAATATGGTTATTATAAGCAATTAACACTTTATGCATTTTTATCTCACATAATCATGTATTTATCTAGTGTGAATTTATCATTGACCCTATGTAGTTCAACCAAAATTTGTCATACATGTGGCTCTAGAATTTAATCCAGCCTTTATTAAAATATAGCAGCAAAATTTTGAAAATCTATATCATGAAGTTTGAAATGACTAAATATTCTCTTTTCTTTTTACTATATTGCTGTTATGAGCTGCTTATTTTGTCATTATTTAGTGCTTCCTCCTATAAATAAATGAAGAAATACATTGCAGTTAATTGATGCTCAGTTTAGCCAATTCCATTTAATTCAAAATTTAAATTTATGCATTATAGCTAATAATTTAAAATAAATTTCAGCTACATATTCATGTTAGGGAGATGTTTCACAAGTACGTGTTTTAAAAAATTACTATTGCCTTAAAAATATCATTTTTCTAAGTCATTGAAACCATATTTTTGCTGAGAGCAAGTAAGTTTAGACCTCAAAAGATTTACTTCGGAAGTTAAAAGCTCCACTTAGGAAGTGAAAACCCACAATGCTCTAATGGAATTTAAACATAGCAAAACCTCTTCTCCCCCATGCTATCATTAACTAGTATGAGGCTTTTTTGATGAAATTTAAAAGACTTCTTCAATAAATTCCCACAAGCAAGCCAAAGTAAGAACAAAATATAATCTGAATTTTACGGCTTTGTTTTCTTGTTTGATTTTATGTAACAGTGCTGTTTTACTTTTAGCCAGTTTATTGTTTCTGTAGCTTGATCCTTGAAATAAAAACAATACTGTTCTTTTTTTTAATATTAAAAGTCAACAGGAAAGGCAACATATGAAACTTTTTAACAGTTATTTTAGAATTTACTGACAATCTTTTCTCATTATTACATGCAGGAGTACTTTCCCAACTATAAAGATTATTTCTGAAATCATTTGGTGGGAATATTTTCAGTAACAAGCCTTAAGATTTTTTAGAAAATTTTGGTAAAATAGACCCAGGTGCCTAAAATAAAATGATAAAGACAACACATAAATACAGAAAGGTCAAGGAAGCCATTATAGTTTCTTAAAGTATTAGGAATCAGTACTAGCTACTTAATTTTTAATTGCCTTTCCTTAGGCACTGTAAATTTTACAAGATTACCTCATCACAAAGCATTAATAACAATGCTAGATGTTGCTGTTTTGTTTTTTTTTTTTTCCCAGAGAATATGCATGTTGCAACTTTCTTTTGCTCATACTTTATTTTCTAATTTTAAAGCTCAAAATCATAGACTTCAGCTTTTCTGGTCCCAGAGCAACAGAATTTAAAAAAAAAAAAAAAAAAGGAAAAATTTCAAAAGGTATCAGTTACAGATAAATTAGGAGCTATATTCAAGTCCAGTACCACTGAATAAAATAGCTTAGGCTATATACCATGTCATAGTATTTCCTGCTATTTCTTATGTGTGGACCTTCTTTCTTCCCAAGACTCAGGGATAGTTAGAAGATTTAGATTTTCTTCTATTCAGCTTCCTCTACTTCTCAGATTTAATTCTCCTGTTCCACTTTGTATTTTATCTTCTTAATTCTTTCAGGAGGTTCTAAACAATGCTGTGGTAGCGACAACCCTAAGTGTTCTTGGGTTCGGTCCAGTATCTATCTTAGCAAACACATCACTGTGGGTATAAGACAGGTCCCAAGACCATGTGCCCTCTATGTATTTAGTCAGCGTTCCAAGCTGCTCTTGAATATATGGAGCTTCCAGATCAACCTAAGCTTTCAGAATCACTGAAGCAAGGCTGAAAAATCAATCACCGACTTCTAGCAGAAGTAAGATACCTCACTACTCCTCATATTAGATTGACCAAAACAGGCACATGATCACTCTTTCATGTGGATAGTTTCATAGTTCAAGGGGATAGTGAAGTGCAATTTTCTCGTATGTCCAGAGTATAGAAGAACCATATTTTGGTGAACAATGGTAATGCTTATCAATATCTATTTTTTTGAACCTGCCTGTAATAATTTTTAAATTAATCAGCATAAAATAGAATCATAATGCTGTGGTTGGCTAAAAAGTACAACTAAATAGATACAAAGGATTTTGTGTTGAGGAAGAATTACAATGACTTTATCTTCATTCATACTCTGTTCCCCCACCTCCTGCTCCATGCATTTGTATGTTCTTCAGTAGTTCAGTTGACCTGCAGCAGTTTCTATAAATTAAAAAAACTCCAAAGGACAGACACTTCTTTAACTTCTATCAAGAAAGAGTATCTTCCTCATTGAAACTATAGAGAGTAAAGTCATCATCAATTTATCTTCTTTACTCTCATGGTTTCCACACTCAGTTAGTTCACACTGATGTCTGCATTATATTTTTCCAGCTCAAAAGAATTTCACAGAAATATTCTAGCATTTTTTTTTCTTTCAGCTAATATCCCCTTTTTTTGAACTATATAATAGAGATTTGGAAAAGAGCCTAGTACTATTCCAGCTCGTGATCACAAATCTGCTTTTTAACTGTTTCATTTGTATCAAAACTCACTTAATTCTGTTAATTTATCAGTAGATATGGGGGGATTTCTATGTGGAGAATCATATCTTATGTAAACCATAAAAAGCTTTTTTTTCCATTTCCTCTATCTACCTTGTTTTTTGACTTGCCTGCATAGGAAAGGCCCTCACAATTGTGTTTGACTGGGAGTAGCAGTTAGTCACTCAGCTGTGTCCAACTCTTTGTGACCCCATGGACTATAGCCTCTGTCCATAGGAATTGTCAGGGCAAGAATACTGGAGTGAGTAGTCATTCCCATCCTTAAGGGATTTTCTGGACCTAGGGATCTTCTGGACCTGGGTCTCTTGCATTGCAGGAGAGGATTAAGAGTTCCCTACATGGACAGGGCTTCCTAGGTGACACAGTGTTAAAGAATCTGCCTGCTAATGTAGGAGACACTAGATAGGCCAGTTCAATCCCTGGGCCAGGGAAATCCCCGAGAGTAGGAAACGGCAACCCCCTTCTATATTCTTGCCTGGAGAATTCTATGTAGCCTGATGGGCTACAGGCCATAGTTTGCAAAGTTTTGCACACATGTCATGCACACTAGCAATTTAAATACTTGACAACTTGCATCATTAATGTTTCACTATTTACTGAATCATTCCTATCAAACTATAAATATACTCTGCCTTCCAACATTAAAAATAGTTGTCCTTGCTTCTCTCAAGCTAGCATCTAAATTCTCTGCTTCATAGCCAAACTTTGGGTTATTTATAAATCCCTACTCCATTACCTTTCAATCAACACATTTTAATAGCATTTGCTGCTTTGTTTCTTTTTCTTTTTTATATTTAGAATTTTTTTTAAATGCAAAGAGAAAGTAAGGTTCTCTTTTCCACTCTCTCCGAAATAACTACTGTTAATATATTTTTTTTTATTGGTATGTTAGCTAAGACGGTAAAGAATCTGCCTGCAATGCAGGAAACCTAGGTTTGATCCCTGGGATGGGACAATCCCCTGGAGTATCCCACTCCAGTATTCTTGCCTGGAAAACCCCATGAACAGAGGAGTCTGGTGGACTACAGTCCCAGGGTCACAAAGAGTTGAACACGACTGAGTGACTAACATTCACTTTCATATTGCTCAGTTCAGTTCAGTTCAGTTCAGTTCAGTCGCTCAGTCGTGTCCAACTCTTTGAGACCCCATGAACCGCAGCATGCCAGGCCTCCCTGTCCGTCACCAACTCCTGGAGTTCACCCAAACCCATGTCCACTGTGTCGGTAATGCCATCCAACCATCTCATCCTCTGTCGTCCCCTTCTCCTCCTGCCCTCAATCTTTCCCAGCATCAGGGTCTTTTCAAATAAGTCAGCTCTCTGCATCAGGTGGCCAAAGTACTGGAGTTTCAGCTTCAACATCAGTCCTTCCAATGAATACCCAGGACTGATCTCCTTTAGGATGGACTGGTTGGATCTCCTTGCAGTCCAAGGGACTTTCAAGAGTCTTCTCCAACACCACAGTTCAAAGCCATCAATTCTTCTGTGCTCAGCTTTCTTTATAATCCAACTCTCACATCCATACATGACTACTGGAAAAACCATAGTCTTGACTAGACGAACTTTTGTTGGCAAAGTAATGTCTCTGCTTTTGAATATGCTGTCTAGGTTGGTCATAACTTTCCTTCCAATGTGTAAACATCTTTTAATTTCATGGCTGCAATCACCATCTGCATTGATTTTGAAGCCCAGAAAAATAAAGTCAGCCACTGTTTCCATTGTTTCCCCATCTATTTGCCATGAAGTGATGGGACCGGATGCCATGGTCTTAGTTTTCTGAATGTTGAGCTTTAAGCCAACTTTTCACTCTCCTCTTTCACTTTCATCAAGAGGCTTTTTAGTTCCTCTTCACTTTCTGCCATAAGGGTGGTGTCCTCTGCATATCTGAGGTTATTAATATGTCTCCAGGCAATCTTGATTCCAGCTTGTGCTTCTTCCAGCCCAGTGTTTCTCATGATGTACTCTGCATATAAGTTAAATAAGCAGGGTGACAATATGCACATTGTCACATTACGATTTCTTTAAGAATCTGTTTCTACACTACTCAGCCATTTTTGTTCTATCTCAAATCGGTTTTCCATATATGCATTTGTCTATTTACATATTCTGGGTCTAATCTAAGCTCTTGTTTCAGTGTCTTTTGTCCACGTCTTTTGTCTATGATGAGTCCTCCATGTGTTAGTTACTGTACCTTTATGGCTTCGTTTTAATATGTGGCAGGACTAGTCTCTGCTCATTGTTCTTTTTCTAGAATGCCTTTGACTATTTTTGGTTATTTGTTCTTCAATATAAATTTTTAGAATCAAACTGTTATATATAAAATTAACCAAAACAGACCACATCGGTTACCTTACTAGAGTTGCAATTTCTATCAGTTGGTCAAGTTTATATCATAACAATGTTTAGTACCCCAATCTTGGAAATAGTTATGTTTCTACTGTTTATTCAGATTTTCTTTAATGTCTTTTAGTAAAGTTTAATAATTTGTTTTCTATAAACTTTGCACATTAAAAAAAAATTCCTAATGACAACTTTTTACTTTATCTTAGTGAACTGATGGCTGCTAGATTTTAGAAATGTACTGATTTTTGTATTTTGTGCTTTGTTAAACATTTAATTCCAGTAATTTATCAGTATATTTGGGAAGTTTCAGTTTTAGTTTGGGGAGTTTATCTGTTTTTCTGTGGAGACTCATATCTTACGTAAATCATAAAAACTACTTTTTTTTTCCATTTTTGTTATCTACCTTGCCTGCATTTTTTTTGACTTACCTGCATAGGTAAGGACCTCATAATTGTGTTTGATTAAGAGTAGTAGTTAGTCACTCAATTGTGTCCACCTCTTTGTAATCCCATGGACTGTAGTCTGTCAGGCTCCTCTGTCCATGGAATTCTTCAGGCAAGAATACTGGAGTGAGTAGCCATTGCCTTCCCCAGGGGATTTTCTGGACCTAGAAGTCAAACCTGTGTCTTTTGCACTGCAGGCAGACTCTTTACCATCTGAGCCAGTAGTGATGGCAGGCATCCTAGTGTTTTTCTTAATGTTCAAGGGACTGTGTCCATTTTTTTTCTCATTAAGTGTGGTATTTAAAAATTATTTTTGTACATGTACTTTACTAAGTTAGTAAAGACTATTTCTCTTTTGCTAAAAATTTTTATAAAGAATAGATGTTGATTTAATTGCATATTTTCCATTATTTATCAAGATAACAATATGATCTTTACCTTTTTATTTGAAATATACTAAAATATATTAATCACTTGGGACACTTGCAATTGTACTGGAATTGTACTTTATTAATAAATTTTACGGTAGGTCATAGGAGGAAATTTTATCTCATTTCATTCCCAAGGTCAAGATTTGAAAGTTTTCCTATCTGTCTCTTTTTTGTGCAGTGGGTTTGATTTTCATTAAGGTTAGTGTTCTGCTTTATGTGGAGTTGCCAATCCAGTTTTGTACTTTGGACAGGCAGAAGCTTTATCTTCTATTTTCTATGCAGGCATTAAAGCAGAAACTCAAGGTCCCAGGACTTGGCAGAAATCTGGCTGAAAGCTAGTTGGTGCTGTTGAGTGTAAATTTCTAGTCCCAAGTTATCCTGCCTGGGTGCCATGTGAACAAATAGAAACACAGACACATTTTGTGTCCTGATAAACACTCAGCTTGATCACAAAGTCAGCCAGTTCCAAAACCAAGCCAACTCTGGATCATTTCATCCGAATCAAGGTTGACTGTCACACCAGCCAATTAATTATTTTCTATTAGACTCTTTCTTGTTCTTTAATCTCCAAAAGCTTCCTGCCTTCTCCTCATTTTGTAGTTCTCCAAAAAAAGACTTATCTGCTTCATGTAGTGTTAAACAAAGTTTGTTGTTTTAACCAAGATGTTTTCTTCAATCATTTTTAATCAGTTTTTGGTGACAAGGAATGGCATCCAAAGCTACTGCTAAGACTATGGAACAGAGACACACAGACAAGATGCTTACTGAGTTCCTTGTTTTCCTGTTCTTGTCCTTAACCCTAGGCCTTAGGTAAGTCACTCCTGGATTTGAGTACCACCCCCTGTGTGCAGTTCTCCAATCTAAACAAACTATACATAAATAGTTCCTAGAAAGGTACTGGGCCCTGGACATCTTCTAGGGTTTATTTGGGTTCCCAGAAATGTTCTGGGGAAGTTGTATATGGGGTCCTCAATGGGTGGTAGCTATTAGGGGACTTGCAAAGCTTTGAAGTAAGTTTGTAGCATAAACCACTAGAGGTCTTAGGGGAATTACACAAGAAATTCAAACTGTTTTGATCATCAAAAACTAAGTAGACAGAAGTTATACCATTAAAAGCTATCAGGGCATACACCACTACAAAGAAATCTTGTGAAAGGAATAACAGATCTGTTGCTAATGGAGATCTTGGAAGCCAAAGCCACAAAACTGGTGGTCAGAGGTCGAGCACTTAAAAGCTGCTAGAGTGTTCCCACCTAACTCTAAGTC
>NW_011494961.1:1828153-1832514 GCF_000754665.1 Bison bison bison
CTAAGTCTCCTGTGCTAGGTTAAGTTGTTCATGGAACAGATTGGCTTGATACTAGGTCACTGCTAACCTCAAGAATATTTCCATGCAATAAGGTAAAACACCACATCTCCTCCAACTCTGCATCATATCCTTATTAGGTAATAATTAGACTCTGAAAGACCTAAAGCTTAGCTAAAGAAATGGGATCCTCAAGTATCAAAGAATTGACTGCACCACCTCTGGCATACTTGCTTAGTTTCTGTCTAAGATCTGTGGTCCCAGAAGCTATACATAATGTATGAAAATGACAATCTTTCTAAAACAACCGAGAGATACAAAGGATATCATGGAAAATGTTCCAATTGGACAATCATTCTTTTAAACAGTGCACTTGAAGGCAGTTTCCCAAATCAACAAACAGAATAGAATACCCATTTTAATTGTTACCCAGAAGGGTCCAGAAACTTCACACTTCCAAAAGAGCTTCATTGAAACATTCTTTACAAAAGGCAAAGAAAGAACAAAGACACAAGAGGTACCTGAATCAGAACACTGTAAGACAACCTGACTCCTACTACTCTGCTCTATCCTCCTTTAGCTAAGGACTATCAATAACCTCAGATATGCAGATAACACCACCCTTATGGCAGAAAGTGAAGAGGAACTAAGAGCCTCTTGATGAAGGTGAAAGAGGAGAGTGAGAAGGTTGGCTTAAAACTCAACATTCAGAAAACGAAGATCATGGCATCTGGTCCCATCACTTCATGGGATATAGATGGGGAAACAGTGGAAACAGTGTCAGACTTTATTTTCCAGGGCTCCAAAATCACTGCAGATGGTGACTGCAGCCACAAAATTAAAAGACGTTTACTCCTTGGAAGGAAAGTTATGACCAACCTAGATAGCATATTGAAAAGCAGAGACGTTACTTTGCCAACAAAGCTTCGTCTAGTCAAGGCTATGGTTTTTCCAGTGGTCAGGTATGAATGTGAGAGTTGGACTGTGAAGAAAGCTGAACACCAAAGAATTGATGCTTTTGAACTGTGGTGTTGGAGAAGACTCTTGGGAGTCCCTTGGACTGCAAGGAGACCCAACCAGTCCATTCTGAAGGAGATCAGCCCTGGGATTTCTTTGGAAGGAATGATGCTAAAGCTGAAACTCCAGTACTTGGGCCACCTCATGCAAAGAGTTGACTCATTAGAAAAGACTCTGATGCTGGGAGGGATTGGGGGAAGGAGGTAAAGGGGACAACAGAGGATGAGATGGCTGGATGGCATCACTGACTCGATGGACGTGAGTCTGAGTGAACTCCGGGAGTTGGTGATGGACAGGGAGGCCTGGCATGCTGTGATTCATGGGATTGCAAAGAGTCGGACACCACTGAGCAACTGAACCAAACTGAACTGAATGTAGTTTTATTTATTTACTTATTTATTTTTCTTTATGGTTATTGCTTGTGTTACCTAAACAAACACACACACAATTCTATATACCTCAAGATCATGAAGTTTCTCTGGCAATTTTTTTTGTGTGTGTAAGATTTATTTTTCTACCTTTCATAGTTATATTTTTTCCACCTGGAATTAATTATTTAATATATTGTGAAGTAGTAGGTAAGACTGATTTTATTTTTCTTACTTGTATAACCAGTTGAGCCATGACCATAACTAAAGAAAAAAATTATTCTTTTCTAATTTCACTACAAGATAAACTTCATTATATCAAATCAGTATATGTTTTTGAGCCTGTTCATGGTTTTCTATTCCTTTACATCAATTTGTTTTTCTATACCTAAAAGACACACTGTTTTCTTCACTGTGGTTTTGCATGTCTTGATTATGATAGTATAAGCCCTCACTCTTTATTATTTCATCAAGACTTTTTGCTAGTTACTTTTTGGTATTTTTTCTTGTTTAGATGTAATCTGCACGCACTAAACTCAGAAATCTTAGGGTTTCAGTTGATGAACTTTAACAATTATATATATCCATTTCAGAATTACCCAAAACAAGGCATTGTCATTATACTTCTTGCATTATATTGATGGAAATGCGAGGTGTCATAGTCAAAAATATTTCAGTGTATTCCTACAAAAGAAAAACACTTAAAAAATCCTAATAGCATTTTCATTACTGTAAGTATTAACTATAATTCCTTAGTAATACCAAAATTTCAAAGACTCAGTTTCTAAATTTAAAAGCATACCTCCTTCCCTTAGAGGTCAGCTTCTGTGCATTATAGCCAGAAGGATCTTACAGCAACAACACACACAAATTTTCTCAAGATGAATTCTACTGTGGTTGAAATGGAGATTTTTTAGATATTGCCCTGTTTCAATTGAAGTATGTTTATTATGAGATAGGAGAGACAGAATATATGAAAACACTGGCAACCATAAAATGCTATATATTAATACATGTATCAATCATTACCTCCCCAACCCTTTCATTTTTATATAAATAAAATGAAGGCCACAGGGGTTGAATTTGCAACCTTGACTTTCTCCTCCCCCTCTTTGTTGATGAAGTCATTTTCCTCTCCTGGGACAGAGGCATCCCCTTCTTTTCCAGATCTCTGGCAGACAGTCTCCTGAGGGCATTTATCTCTGCTTTCCTTGCTTACTTTCTGATCATTTCTACATTCAAGTTCATGCCATTTCCCTATCATCTTCCCATTCAGCCATCTCTACTTTCTCAATGAGACCAAGACTTGCTCACTTTCCCCAAATAAAAACTCTGGGAGTATTACTAAAGGACAAGGACAAGGTGCTCCTTTCTCTGTAATTTATCTTGTTCCAATTTACAATATTTCCTAAATCTGGTGGTTGATATCTTTTGTCAGACTTGGAAAATTCTTGGCTATCCTTAAGCATTGCTCTGTTCTGTTCACTTCTTCCTCTCCTGTTGGGAGTCAACTGGCAAGCATAAAATAACATTTCTCTTTCTCCTCATGTCTCTTATTCTCTTTTCTCCATTTTCTATCCTTTCACTCTTCATGCAGTTAGTTAGACTATCTTCTGTTGACCTTCAATTCTAGTCACTAAGCCATTTTGCTACATCCTATTAGTTGGTAAACTCATCTATTTGTTTCTTAACTTGTTGAATTTGTAAATAGTAAAAATTATATTTATTAATCTATTTTTATGAACTATTTCAACCCCTAAAGATGTTGCTCTTAAAGTTCTGCACTCAATACGTCAGCAAATTTGGAAAACTCAGCAGTGGCCACAGGACTGGAAAAGGTCAGTTTTCATACCAATCCCAAAGAAAGGCAATGCCAAAGAATGCTCAAAGTACTGCACAACTGCACTCATCTCACAGGCTAGCAAAGTGATTCTCAAAATTCTCTAAGCCAGCCTTCAACAGTACTTGAACTAAGAACTTCCTGTAGTTCAAGCTGGATTTAGAAAAGACAGAGGAACCAGAGATCAAACTGCCAACATCCATTCGATCACTGAAAAAGCAAGAGAGTTCCAGAAAAATGTCTACTTCTGCTTTACTGACTATGCAAAAGCCTTTGTGTGGATCACAACAAAGTGTGAAAAATTCTTAAAGAGATGGGAACACCAGACCACCTTACCTGCCTCCTGAGAAATGTGTATTCAGGTTAAGAAGCAACAGCTATAACCAGACATGGAACAACAGACTGGTTCCAAATTGAGAAGGAGTATGTCAAGGCTGTATCTTTTCACCCTGCTTATTTAACTTATATGCAGAGTGCATTGTGCAAACTGCCAGGCTGGATGAAGCACAAGCTGAAATCAAGATTGCTGGGAGAAATATCAATAACCTCAGATATGCAGATAACACCAACTTTATTGCAGAAAGCGAACAAGAACTGAAGTACTTCTTGATGAAGGTGAAAGAGGAGAGTCAAAAAGTTGGCTTAAAACTAAACATTCAAAAAACTAAAACCTGGCACCTTGTGCCATCACTTCATGGAAAATGGATGGGAAACAATGGAAACAGTGGCAGATTTTATTTTCTTGGGCTCCAACATCACTGCAGATGGTAACTGCAGCCTTGAAAGTAAGTGATGCTTGCTCCTTGGAACAAAAGCTATGACCAACATCAGTTCAGTTCAGTTCAGTCACTCAGTCGTGTCTGACTCTTTCAGACCCCATGAATCACAGCATGCCAGGCCTCCCTGTCCATCACCAACACCTGGAGTTCACTCAAACTCACGTCCATCGATTCTGTGATGCCATATAGCAATCTCATCCTCTGTCGTCCCCTTCTCCTCCTGCCCCCAATCCCTCCCAGCATCAGAGTCTTTTCCAATGAGTCAACTCTTCGCATGAGGTGGCCAAAGTACTGGAGTTTCAGCTTTAGCATCATTCCTTCCAAAGAACACCCAGGACTGATCTCCTTTAGGATGGACTG
>NW_011494961.1:1832614-1833302 GCF_000754665.1 Bison bison bison
CTTCCAAAGAACACCCAGGACTGATCTCCTTTAGGATGGACTGGCTGGATCTCCTTGCAGTCCAAGGGACTCTCAAGAGTCTTCTCCAACACCACAGTTAAAATGCATCAATTCTTTTTTTTTTTTAATTTAATTTTATTTTTTAACTTTACAATATTGTATTGGTTTTGCCATATATCAACATGAATCCACCACAGGTATACGCGTGTTCCCCATCCTGAACCCTCTTCCCTCCTCTCTCACCGTACCATCCTTCTGGATCGTCCCAGTGCACCAGCCCCAAGCATCCAGTATTGTGCATCAAATCTTTGGCACTCAGCTTTCTTCACAGTCCAACTCTCACATCCATACATGACCACTGGGAAAACCATAGCCTTGACTAGACAGACCTTTGTTGGCAAAGTAATGTCTCTGTTTTTGAATATGCTATCTAGGTTGGTCATAACTTCACTTCCAAGGAGTAAGTGTCTTTTAATTTCATGGCTGCAGTCACCATCAGCAGTGACTTGGGAGCCCAAAAAAATAAAATCTGACACTGTTTCCACTGTTTCCCCATCTATTTCCCATGAAGTGATGAGACCAGATGCCATCATCTTAGCTTTCTGAATGTTGAGCTTTAAGCCAACTTTTTCACTCTCCTCTCTTACTTTCATCAAGAGGCTCTTTAGTTCCTCTTCACTTTCTGTCA
>NW_011494961.1:1833658-1850173 GCF_000754665.1 Bison bison bison
TTCCCTTTCTTTGGGATTGGGATGAAAACTGACCTTTTCCAGTCCTGTGGCCACTGCTGAGTTTTCCAAATTTGCTGGCATATTGAGTGCAGCACTTTCACAGCATCATCTTTCAGGATTTGAAATAGCTCAACTGGAATTCCATCACTTCATTAGCTTTGTTTGTAGTGATGCTTTCTAAGGCCCACTTGAGTTCACATTCCAGGATGTCTGGCTCTAGGTGAGTGATCATACAATCGTGATTATCTTGGTCATGAAGATCTTTTTTGTAGAGTTCATCTGTGTATTCTTGCCACCTTTTCTTAATATCTTCTGCTTCTGTTTGGTCCATAACATTTATGTCCTTTATTGAGCCAGTCTTTGCATGAAATGTTCCCTTGGTATCTCTAGTTTTCTTGAAGAGATCTCTAGTCTTTCCCATTCTGTTGTTTTCCTCTATTTCTTTGCATTGATCGCTGAGGAAGGCTTTCTTATCTCTCCTTGCTATTCTTTGGAACTCTGCATTCAAGTGCTTATATTTTTCCTTTTCTCCTTTGCTTTTCACTTCTCTTCATTTCACAGCTATTTGTAAGGCCTCCTCAGACAGCCATTTTCCTTTTTTTGCATTTCTTTTCCATGGGGATGGTCTTGATCCCTGTCTCCTGTACAATGTCACAAACCTCTGTCCATAGTTCATCAGGCACTCTGTCTATCAGATCTAGTCCCTTAAATCTATTTCTCACTTCCACTGTATAATCATAAGGGATTTGATTTAGGTCATACCTGAATGGTCTAGTGGTTTTCCCTACTTTCTTCAATTTAAGTCTGAATTTGGCAATAAGGAGCTCATGATCTGAGCCACAGTCAGCTCCTGGTCTTGTTTTTGCTGACTGTATAGAGCTTCTCCATCTTTGGCTGTAAAGAATATAATCAGTCTGATTTCGGTGTTGACCATCTGGTGATGTCCATGTGTAGAGTCTTCTCTTGTGTTGTTGGAAAAGGGTGTTTGCTATGACCAGTGCATTCTCTTGGCAAAACTCTATTAGCCTATGCCTTGTTTCATTCCATATTCCAAGGCCAAATTTGTCTTTTACTCCAGGTATTTCTTGACTTCCTTGCATTCCAGTCCCCTATAATGAAAAGGACATCTTTTTGGGGTGTTAGTTCTAAAAGGTCTTGTAGGTCTTCATAGAACCGTTCAACTTCAGCTTCTTCAGCATTACTGGTTGGGGCATAGGCTTGGATTACTGTGATATTGAATGGTTTGCCTCGGAAATGAACAGAGATCATTCTGTCATTTTTGAGAATGCATCCAAGTACTGTATTTTGGACTCTTTTGTTGACCATAATGGCTCCTCCATTTCTTCTAAGGGATTCCTGCTCAGAGTCGAGGATATAATGTTCATCTGAGTTAAATTCACCCATTCCAGTCCATTTTAGTTCACTCTTTCCTAGAATGTCGACATTCACTCTTGCCATCTCCTGTTTGATCACCTCCAATTTGCCTTGATTCATGGACCTGACATTCCAGGTTCCTATGCAATATTGGTCTTTACAGCATAGGACCTTGCTTCCATCACCAGTCACATCCACAACTGGGTATTCTTGCTTTGGCTCCATCCCTTCATTCTTTCTGGAGTTATTTCTCCACTGATCTCCAGCAGCATATTGAGTACATACTGACCTGTGGAGTTCTTCTTTCAGTATCCTATCATTTTGCCTTTTCACTTTGTTCATGGGGTTCTCAAGGCAAGAATACTGAAGTGGTTTGCCATTCTCTTCTCCAGTGGACCACATTCTGTCCACTGGACAGACGAGCGGTTCATGGTGGTGAGGTCTGACAGAATGTGGTCCACTGGAGAAGGGAATGACTAACGCAGACAGCATATTAAAAAACAGAGACATTGTTTTGCCCACAAAGATCCATCTAGTCAAAGCTATGGTTCTTCCAGTAGTATTGTATGGCTGTGAGATTTGGACCATAAAGAAATCTGAGTGCCGAGGTATTTATGCTTTTGAACTTTGGTGTTGGAGAAGACTCTTGAGAGTCCCTTGGCCTGCAAGGAGATGAAACCAGTCCATTCTAAAGGAAATCAGTCCTGAATATTTTTTGGAAGGACTGATGCTGAAGCTGAAACTCCAATAGTTTGGCCACCTGATGTGAAGAACTGACTCATTTGAAAAGACCCTGATGCTGGGAAAGACTGAAGGCAGGAGGAGAAAGGGACAACAGAGGATGGGATGGTTGCATGGCATCACTGACTCAATGAACATGAGTTTGAGTGAACTCCGGGAGTTGGTATTGGACAGGGAGGCGTTGCGTGCTGCAGTCCATCGGGTCGCAAAAAGTAGGACATGGCTGAGCTACTGAACTGAAATGATAGGTCCTAATTATCTGGTGAAATTCTTCATTTTATCACCTATTTTCTTTAATTTAATTCACACTTTAAAACTTTAAAGTATGTCCTCAGTGAATATGTCTAAATCTTCCCAAGGTCACATTTGTTTTCATTTATTTTTTTGTTAGGTATTTTTTATGGATTTTGGGACACTTTGCATTAATAAGTGGAGAAACTCTGAACAATTGTATCTTGCTCCAGAGAGAATTCATGTTTCCTTCTGCTGAATAGGTAGAGCAGGGCAGAGCTGAACTACTCATGGTGTGTTTACCGAAAGCCCTTCTCCTCACTATGTCCTCAGTGTTTTTTAATTCCTTCAGCATTTTAAGATTGTCAAACATTATGTAATATTTCTGAGCAGATTTCTCCTTAGCTTCTCTGCTGCTTTCTTGGTGTAGTTTAAGAATTGAATGCCCCAAGGTGAAAAAAAAAATCACAAGATTTTTGCCTTCCTTCTTCATGCTTCAATTTTTCTGATATCTTTGCCTTTCAAGTTTTCCTGCCACTGTTGCTTGAAACTCTCCTTTTTCTCCCAAGACTTATGATTGCTGAAAGCATTGCTTGTTTTCTACCTTCTTAGTAGCAGCTCTGTGTCTGACCTCATAGCCTTTTTGCCTTCCCCCAAATTGACAAATGCACTGTGGTTAGAGCAGCTTGCAGAACTTCAGCCCACCTCTCCTTGGTTCCCTCAAATCCTAGCTAGTAGTTCTAGAAAGTAAATTTTCTTTGACATTTTACTTGGTCGTATTCTGCAAGCTACTGTCTCATATCCAGGAGCAGAAATCTCCTCTAATATCTTTTAAAGTTATTGTTTTTGATTTCTTGGGGACTAAGATGTGGGATTGGCATAGAAAAAAAAAAGTGTAAACTGTTAAACAGAAGTAAGAATGTCTATTGTCAATAAAATAAATTCCAGAAAATTTTACTTACTGGCTTCCCTGGTGGTTCAGACAGTAAAGAATCTGCCTGCAATGTGGGAGACCCAGATTCAATCCCTGGGTTGGGAAGATCTCTTGGAGTAGGAAATGGCAACTCACTCCAGTATTCTTGCCTGGAGAATTCCATGGACAGAGAAGCCTGACAGGCTACAATCCATGGAATTGCAAAGAGATGGACATGACTGAGCAATTAACACACACACACACAGTAATTTTACCATACATCCTATTTATTGCTTGTCTTCTAGATAGCTGATGTTGACATATAAGAAAGATGCACATTAAGATAACTTGTAAAATTAGTGAATAGGGAAATTTAAAAAATGCAAGTTCATGTAAAGTAAGTGGTTTCCAGTTTTTTCCTTGTTTTCATTATATTAATGATATTTTCAACTTCATATCAAAGCTATTTAAAATAACTACATAGGCTTTAATAATATCTAAATTCATACTGCTTTCTAAAACTATTTTTGTTTAAATTTCTATAATTTTCTCCCTTTCTCAAACCCTGTCTTGGTCATGGCCTCCTCTTGTAACATTCTCCAGGTCTCAGAGTATGGTATACATATCTAGGCCATCTGTTCTGACACGTTTTCTGTTCTTTTCATACAGCATCTGTTAAAACACAATTTATTGTTCTAAGTCCAGCTTACATTTTACTTCTTTTTAAAAATACTCCTGTTCTGATATAAAAAACACAAAGGACATTGTTCTCACTTGCTCTCATTGAAGAAAGGGTTCATTGTTGACCATGGTCTTATTAACCAGGTCAGTCATTTATAGGACCCGTAGCATGATCCTCATAGGAATAAGTTTGAAGGAAAGTGCATCTGTGTGGAGCATAGCAAACTTATAACTGTTGTAGTCATAGTTTCTTTCAACTACCTTTTTGCAGTTCTTTGTGGAGTGGCACTAACTCTCCTGATACCTTTCATAATATGAAAGTCCATCAACCACTTCTGCTAAATTCTATGATAATCTTTGCCATCTTTTTTTCAATCACTTTCTGCTGGGTCTTCCCATCTATAGATTTCCATTTTAATATCCTGTGTGATACATCTTTGACTTCTTTGAAGCAAGTTAAGCACTACCGCTTGCTATTTCTTTGGTCAGATATATGAGTCGAAACTGCTAATCAAAACAAAAAGGAAACGGCAGATAGTGTTCACAGCGGTGTAAACCACACTTAATAATAAACTCAGTTAAGGACAGCGAGTTAAATATTGGCTGAAAGATATAATAAAATAACACAAATAAAACTACAGATTGTACTACAGTAAATTTTCCTACATTTGTATATGCAAAATTATCAGAAGCATTTCAGAAATAGCTCTATAATAAGCCAGCAGGATGGCATAAATGACATATCCACATATCCACAAATGGCATATGCACATGCGGCATATCCATCAATAGATGCTCCACGAATTTCTGGATGTTATTTCATTCTCCCTTGGGTAGAGTTAAATGTTTTCTCAATTTCTATTCATAGCATTTAAATATTCTTCTATCACAAACACCAGTTTAGAAGATCTGTGGAATCCAAGAGTCACAGCTAGCTGTTGGTCCTCTGCATCCAGAGTGCTGCTCAGTATCTGATACAGTCTATGTGTTCCTTAAGTATTTGCTGAGTAAATGCATCAACATACAGCATTTCTTCACTAAAACAGAAATTCCCTAAACTTTGACAGGGTTTAATGATAACAGATACTCAACTAATACTTACTGAATCCATTGCAGTGGCACCTCTGCAAATACTAAATACCTTAAATACCCAAAGCTATGGTACATATACACAATGGAGTATTACTCAGCCATTAAAAAGAATTCATTTGAATCAGTTCTAATGAGATGGATGAAACTGGAGCCTATTATACAGAGTGAAGTAAGCCAGAAAGAAAAACACCAATACAGTATACTAACACATATATATGGAATTTAGAAAGATGGTAACAATAACCCTGCATATGAGACAGCAAAAGAGACATTGATGTATAGAACAGTCTTATGGACTCTGTGGGAGAGGGAGAGGGTGGGAAGATTTGGGAGAATGGCATTGAAGCATGTATACTATCATGTATGAAACAAGTCGCCAGTCCAGGTTTGATGCACGATACTGGATGCTTGGGGCTGGTGCACTGGGACGACCCAGAGGGAGGGTGTGGGGAGGGAGGAGGGTTCAGGATGGGGAACACATGTATACCTGTGGCGGATTCATTTCGATATTTGGCAAAACCAATACAATATTGTAAAGTTTACAAATAAAATAAAATTTAAAAAAATATAAATAAATATAAAAAAAAAGCTGAAAACAAAAAAAAAAGAAAAAATATTTGTTAAAAACTTACCCAATATGTGATCTTGTACTCAAGACTATGGATAACATAAGGAATAAAACACAATCTGTGTAATCCACAATATAGTCTGAGAAAGCTCATAATTTATAAGGCAGTCAAGAAAACGAAAAACCAACTAGAGAATAATGAATGGTCATTATATATTTTCACTTTGCAATAATACTTTACCCGGGGCAGAGTGATTCATTCCTCTGGTGAGGTTCTAGACATCTTCACAGAAGAAAAAAAAAAAGCTGAAGGGCCCTAAGCAACAAATAGGAATTCAACAATTCAAAAAGAAAGGGAAAAAGTCAGGCAGAAGGAACAATATATATTTTTTTTAAATGGGAAAGAACAAATTTCTCTGGGAAAATCATGTCATTTGATGGGGCTAGATAATGATGTTGGCAGAGGAAGGGATGAAGAGAATGTGCAGAATGCTAAGTAGAAGTAGGCTAGGAAAGACTGCAGAGAGCCTTACATGATGTAGACTTCAGGGAACCATAAAGATATTTTTATGTCTTTAATTGAGCAAAAGATGGGTGCTTCATTATCAAAAATATACACAATCATTACCCAGAGACAAACAGTGGCTGTGCTGCAGAACATCCTTTAAATCGCTATATACAAAGTATATGTAACACATTTCATTTTTGTTGAAAATAAAACCCTGGATAATAATGTAAATACTTTAATTACATGCTTTTAGTTTTATATAATACATTCCTGTCAAAACATGCACTTTCACCATATTTTTAAGGAAAAAAAAATACAATCCCTTTGTGCTGATATTCAAGTCTTCCTTAATGTGGGAGAGTGTTATAATTAGGTCTACATTAGAAAATGGCTGCAGTATTTTAGAAGAGAAATTAGATAAATAGAAACTGGGAACTGGTAATATTGTGGAATTAGAAAGATATTTCCCAAGCAAATCTGATAAAATTAGTGACAGATTACATATCAGGGGTGGGAGAGAGTGGAGAGTAAATGATAACTGAAGCTTTTAACAATGTGGGAGCCAAGCAGAGCATAGGAATAAGTTTAAACAGAATAAAAACCACAGATGTTGACAAATAAGAAGACCCCAGGTATCTCCAACTGTCATAGAGTTAATGTACACCTGAAAAAATAACCCCAAACACCAAAAGGAACAAAAATACTTTTTTTTTTTTGTAATTAGATATCAAGCTCAACATAGTGTACTGATCTTCTTATCGATTTTTTAAAAACTGCATTAAAATTCACAATGTTCATGTAGAATGTCATGAGTTAATTTATATTTATTGAATTTCTATTTTTCCATTCACTATCCCTCCCCAGTGGCACTCTGATTAGAACAAACGTAGTCAATAGTACCAGAGGAATTGGAGATCCTGCTCTTCAGGGCACGAGGAGTCTCTTATTTTATCAAATTCACCAGGTCTTCTTGACTCCTCCTTGACATGTGTGATTAATTGCCAGGAGTCCCTTTATTCTCAGTATTTTCCTCACCCGTGTTGCTCAGGCTCTGCTCTCCAGCTGCCACATCGTACCTCTCAAAAGAATTGAAATATGCTTTATATTTAAATTTAGTTCTGTGATCAGGCTGAACCTGTCACACACCTGCCATACTCATCTAATAATAGGCAAGTCTGAGAGAATACTAGGACTCCAAGTGTGTATTCAATACACAATCCATTGTGTGAAAATATTGGTGTTCTTCCTGGAGCCTGAGTTGATGCATACATTTGTTTTCTCTTATACTCACTCTCCTTGCCATGGACATTTTTTTAAATTAAACCCAGTGTTTAGCTAATGTTTGCTGTGTTTTCTTTACTTGTATATTTACTTCAAATGGAAGATCACCAAACTTGAGGATTAACTCCAGCCCACAAGACTTTTGTACTTAAAAATTACATAGAGTAGTCAAGTAGACAGTAGACAGGTAATCGGGGTTAAATCGATAGTTACTAATTTTAAATTATACCTCAGTGCATCATATTTCCTGGATTTTGAAAAAAGAAATTAAATTAGTTAACTTGTCTTAGGACTTCTTCAAAAAGCATGAAAAATGGAGTGTTAGTAGGATGCAATCAGTGCCTTTGAAAAATATTTCTATTAATGATAGCTTAAGTGAACATCATTATTGCAGTGCTTTGTATTTAATTCCAAATGGAATGCTCACTATTTTCTAAGATGCTCTCTATTTTCCAAATAAGAAAATGGGATTCATCTATGTTTATACCTGGAGATGACACTTTATATCATCAAGCCTAACCATTTCACTATTTTTTAATGTTGAGTTCAACAGAAGTGTTAAATATGGAAAAGGCACCTCAGGTTTTATGTTGTACATGTGTTTCCTTTTGGTTAACCTTTTGAAACTGTTTCCCACATCACATTCTGTCCCTTGCATACATTTCCTGCCACATGTCCAGGAGCAAGACATGGAGTCACTGATGAATATAAACAGTGATCTGTCCTTCTCTCAGTTCAGTTCAATTCAGTTGCTCAGTCGTGTCTGACTCTTTGAGACCCCATAAATTGCAGCACGCCAGGCCTCCCTGTCCATCACCAACTCCTGGAGTTTACTCAAACTCATGTCCATCAAGTCGGTGATGCCATCCAGCCATCTCTTCCTCTGTCATCCCCTTCTCCTCCTGCCCACAATCTCTCCCAACATCAGGGACTTTTCCAATGAGTCAACTCTTCACATGAGGTGGCCAAAGTACTGGAGTTTCAGCTTCAGTAACAGTCCTTCCAATGAACACCCAGGACTGATCTCCTTCAGAATGGACTGGTTGGATCTCCTTGCAGTCCAAGGGACTCTCAAGAGTCTTCTCCAACACCACAGTTCAAAAGCATCAATTCTTCAGCACTCAGCTTTCTTCACAGTCCAACTCTCACATTCAAACATGACCACTGGAAAAACCATAGCCTTGACTAGATGGACCTTTGTTGGTAAAGTAGTGTCTCTGCTTTTGAATATGCTATCTAGGTTGGTCATAACTTTCCTTCCAAGGAGTAAGTGTCTTTTAATTTCATGGCTGCAATCACCATACCTTTCCTTCCAAGGAGTGTCTTTTAATTTCATGGCTATAGTCACCATTTGCAGTGATTTGGGAGCCCCCCAAAAATAAAGTCTGACACTGTTTCCACTGTTTCCCCATCTATTTCCCATGAAGTGATGGGACCAGATGCCATGATCTTTGTTTTCTGAATGTTGAGCTTTAAGCCAACTTTTTCACTCTCCTCTTTCACTTTCATCAAGAGGCTTTTTAGTTTCTCTTCACTTTCTGCCATAAGGGTGGTGTCATCTGCATATCTGAGGTTATTGATATTTTTCCCGGCAATCTTGATTCCAGCTTGTGCTTCTTCCAGCCCAGGGTTTCTCATGACGTACTCAGCATATAAATTACATAAGCAGGGTGACAATATACAGGCTTAACGTACTCCTTTTCCAGTTTGGAACCAGTTAGTTGTTCCATGTCCAGTTCTAACTGTTGCTTCCTGACCTGCATATAGGGCCTTCTCTACAAGAACCATATTCTCCATGGGGAATCTACTGTGAACTCTATGCTACATTTCCCTCTTGTAGCTTCTATTTCTCTGCACAGCAAGCATGGAGATTGAGTAAAGGAAGGTTTTTCTCCCCTGATTTTATAGTAGCACAAGTTAAGATCACTCTCAGGTAAAAAGACAGAGGTTCATAATATTGGATTAATGGCATTAAATGTTCTGAATAGACACAAATATAATGTTGAGTCTATTTGAATGTATGAAACTGTGTTATATCTTTATAGCTGCCTTCAGTTCAGATCATAGAAAGTGCACATCACATCTTTTACTACTTTAATAAGAAAACGGGAGACACTGAAAGTTATTTATTTTGGTGCTTTTCATAAATTTCAGGTACTTTTTTCACTTATTCATCATTTATCTATTTATTCATTTACTCATGCAATTGATCATTAATGATTTTTTTTTCCAGTAGCACTGATTTTTAACTGGAAATAAAAAAATAGTCAGTCTTGAGGATTGGAAGATACAACTTAAAAACAAATGATTGATAATTGGATTTATATTGCAATTATCCAATTTTATACAGCTAGATATTTCAAATCCCAAAAGATGATGCTGTGAAGTGCTGCACTCAATATGCCAGCAAATTTGGAAAACTAAGCAGTGGCCACAGGACTGGAAAAGGTCAGTTTTCATTCCTATCCCAAAGAAAGACCATGACAAAGAATGTTCAAACTACTACACAATTGCACTCATCTTACACTCTAGCAAAGTAATGCTCAAAATTCTACAAGCCAGGCTTCAGCAATACATGAATGTGAACTTCCAGATGCTCAAGCTGGATTTAGAAAAGGCAGAGGAACCAGCGATCAAATTGCAAATATTCACCGGATCATCGAGAAAACAAGAGAGTTCTAGAAAAACATATACTTCTACTTTATTGACTATGCCAAAGCCTTTGACTGTGTGGATCACAATAAACTGTGGAAAATTCTCAAAGAAATGGGAATACCAGACCACCTGACCTGCTTCCTGAGAAATCTGTATGCAGGTCAAGAGGCAACAGTTAGAACTAGACATGAAACAACAGACTGGTTCCAAATCAGGAAAAGAGTACCTCAAGGCTGTATATTGTCACCTTGCTGATTTAACTTATATGCATAGTACATCATCCAAAATGCCAGGCTGGATGAAACACAAGCTGGAATCAAGATTGCCAGGAGAAACATCAATAACCTCAGATATGCAGATGACACCACGCTTATGGCACAAAGTAAAGAAGAACTAAAGAGCCTATCGATGAAAGTGAAAGAGGAGAGTGAAAAAGTTGGCTTAAAACTCAACATTCAAAAAACTAAGACCATGGCATCTGGTCCCATCACTTCATGTCAAATAGATGGGGAAACAATGGAAACAGTGAGAGACTATATTTTTGCGGGCTCCATAATCACTGCAGATGGTGACTGCAGCCATGAAATTAAAAGACTCTTGCTGTTCGGAAGAAAAGCTATGACCAAGCTAGACAGCATATAAAAAGCAGAGATATTACTTTACCAACAAGGTCTGTCTAGTGAAAGCTATGGTTTTTCCAGTAGTCATGTATGGATGTAAGAGTTGGACCATAAAGAAATCTGAGAGCCGAAGAATTTATGGTTTTGAACTGTGGTGTTGGAGAAGACTCTTGAGGGTCCCTTGGACTGCAAGGAGATCCAACCAATCCATCCTAAAGTAAATCAGTCCTGAATATTCATTGGAAGGACTGATGCTGGAGCTGAAACTCCAATAGTTTGCCACCTGAGGTGAAGAACCGACTCATTGGAAAAGACCCTAATGCTGGGAAATATTTAACATGGGCGGAGAATGAAAGAGGATGAGATGGTTAGATGGCATCACCGATGCAATGGACATGAGTTTGAGGAAGCCTGGCGTGCTGCAGTCCATGGGGTCACAAAGAGTCAGACACAACAGAGAGACTGAACTGAATTGAGTTGACATCTTCATGAATTATGAATATTTCTAAGATCCTTACTGGAAAGATGCCTCTACATAAGGAATTTAATTCTATAGACTCATTTTTTTTTCTCTGCTAAGAAATTTTATGTTAGATATTTGATCTTTTAGATTTTCCATTCAAATAACAATCAAAAGATACATTTGGCAATGCTTTGTAATATGAGTTATTTACAGAAATATGTAATTGAACAAGTAGGAATCTCAGAGTATAATGAGAAAACATATTTATTTCTCTCCCTTCTCTACTCATTTAAATCTATTCTGTGAGAATAGAACTTTCCTGCCTCAGATGAAAGTTTTGACAGATTAACTCTTTTGGTTACACTCAGTCTTCATTCAAATGAGATGAAGGAACTGACTTTAATAATTAACAAGGCCAGTCCAGCATGATAATTAAAAAGTATGAACTATGTTCAAAATAAATCTTGTCCTTTCTAACAGAATGAATCTTTCAGAAAGGAAGCTTGCCGAGGAAAGGAAAGAATGCATGGATTCTATTTCCTTTCTAGATTAGTATGCTCATCTGTCCCTCACTAGACTGTGGAAAAGCTGCTCTAATATGAAAAGGAGTAGGGGAATTGGTGAAAAAGGGGCTAAAGGGCAGGGATTTGTTACTTGACAGATACTGATGTTTTTGGCATTGTATTTCTCTGTGCTTGTCAAGTCTTTAAAGCTAAGTCTTTCTTGAATCATGTTCATGATGTGTTTTCACTTGGCTGATCATTTTTAATTCCTCATCAGCTCTTGATTTTGTGATTTCAGTGCACTGAGCTATTTTCTGTTGGAATCCCCTTCTGAAACTTCCTCTTTTGTTGGGGGATTTTTCCACTATGAAGCTCAAGATACTTTATTAAATTGTGTTTAATATTGTGTGTGCTCATTCTCTAAATGATGACCAACTCCTTCATGTTATAGACCATGTGTGTGCACGGCTATTTCCGTGTGTGTTTGTTTTAAAGGGATAGAAATTTAGAGAGGAATGGTAAAAGATGAAGGTATGGGGAAAATCCTCAAGGTAAATAATCAAAACAAAGATAAGTCAGCCACATAAAAAATTACTTATTTTTCTAAAGTATAGTTCACTGACAATGTTGTCTTACTTTCAGATGGACAGCAAAGTGATCAGGCTATATATATATACACATATATATCTATACTTATTTTTAGTTCTTTTCTATTATAATTTATTATAAGATATTGAATATAGGTCCCTGTGTGATACAATAGATTTTTGTTATTTATCTGTTGTTTATACAGTAGTGTGAATCTGTTAATACCATACTCCCAATTTATCCCTACCCTCCTTCACCTTTAGGAACCATAAGTTTATTTTCTATGTCTGTTAGTGTGTTTCTGTTTTGTAAATGAGTTCATCATATAAGTAATTGAAATATGAAAAGTGATGAAATAAAATAGATAACATGCTTTGAGAACATCGAACAAGGTCAAATGAACACAATCATCATGGGCCCCCTGGAATGTGATACCATCCTTTCAAAAACATTGCCTTAGGTGTTCATAAGATAACTGAGTAATAGTTCTGCAGGTTTTGACCCTAGATAAGGAAGAGTAGGCAGCGTTCAGTTCAGTTCAGTCACTCAGGTGTGTCTGACTCTTTGAGACCCCATGGACTGCAGCACGCCAGGCCTCCCTGTCCATCACCAACTCCCAGAGTTTACTCAAACCCATGTCCATAGACTCAGTGATACCATCCAACCATCTCATCCTCTGTCATCCCCTTCCCCTCCTGCCTTCAATGTTTCCTAGCATCAGGGTCTTTTCAAATGAGTCAGCTCTTTGCATCAGGTGGCCAAAGTATTGGAGTTTCAGCTTTGACAGGCAGTGCTAGTAGTAAAGAATCTGCCTGCCTATGCAGGAGACATCAGAGACCCCAGGTTGGGAAGATCCCCTGAAGGAGGGCATGGCAGTCCACTCCAGTACTCTTGCCTGGAGAATCCCATGGACAGAGGAGCCTGGTGGGCTACACTCCATAGGGTTGCAAAGAGTCAGACATGACTGAAATGACTGAGCATGCATGCAGCATGATAGGAATAGTAAAAACCAGTACTATTAAATGTTTAACATATGTCATGTATTATACAATTTGCTCCTGATAGTTCTGTGAGATAAATACATGAATATCGTTTCATGTTTGAAGTAAGGCAGTGGAAGTGTTTAAATTTGCAACATTTCTACATTTCTAAAGTCTAACTCCAGAGTCTTAACTTTTATTTTATGCTGTATGTTTGGAAACAGGATACTGCTTATAAAGCTAAGCTGGCAGATTTGTTAAAGATGATTTCTTAGTGGTTGGTGCTCCTAATCATCTCACTTGATACTTAATACATTTTCTGAAGGAGCACATATATTACAAAACCCCCAAATTTGAGAGTAACTCATAATCTTCAGAAATCTTGTGGTCAAAGAACAGAAAGATAAATAATTTTGGAGCCTTTTAACCAAGTTGCTGATTCTCAGAGAGTATCAAACAGAAACAAAGACTATATTCCTTTAGGTTATGGCAGCTGTGTAGAGAATGGTGCAGAGTGAGGGGCAGAGAGGGAGGAAAAATCAGGCTGTGTGCTGAGAGACTGTGAGATAGAAAGGAACTAGCAGAGGGCTTTTTTGTCCTTGTTCCACAGTTTTGCTGGAAATCTTTCATGAGAGACGGTGATGCCTAAAGATACATTTTCTGTGGAACATGTTTTTTGTATTTTAAATATACCTAAAATAGACAGTTATCGTTTTCCTCAGGGATTTAAGAGTTGTCCTTATAACTTGGTGTATTTTAATGTGACAGCTCAGAAATCAGTTATTATGGTGGGCACCCCACTCCAGTACTCTTGCCTGGAAAGTTCCATGGATGGAGGAGCCTGGTAGGCTACAGTCCATGGGGTCTCTAGGAGTCAGACACAACTGAGTGACTTCACTTTCACTTTTCACTTTCATGCATTGGAGAAGGAAATGGCAACTCACTCCAGTGTTCTTGCCTGGAGAATCCCAGGGACGAGGGAGCCTGGTGGGCTGCTGTCTCTGGAGTCTCACAGAGTCGGACACGACTGAAGCGACTTAGCAGCAGCAGCAGTGTATGCGTGCTCAGTTGCTCAGTTTTGTCTGACTCATTTGTGACTCCATGCACTGTAGCCTTTTAGGCTCCTCTGTCCATGGGATATTTCAAGCAAGAATACTAGAGTGGATTGCCATTTTCCCCTCCAGGGAATCTCCCTGACCCAGATGACTAGTAATACATAGATTAAATCTGGATATCTATCTATGTCTCTCTAGAGAGAGAGAGAGAGACTGTTTGAGGTATATACCAAAATATTTGCATGACAGCAGCTCTCAATAATAAGAATTAAAAACTGAGCTCTAGATAATAAAGAAAAAGTCTGAAAAATATTTTTGATTGTGTTATGAGGAAATGAGTCTAAAATTCAGCATCAGTCTTAAACACTAATGAAATAATTTCTCAGAAAAGTATTAGAAACTCAACAGAAAATTATCCTCTAGTTTTATATAAATGGCTATGTGGTTATGATCACTATGCATCAAGAAGGATATGATGAAACCACAAATGGGCAATGAAAATGTACCAATATGTAAGGGAAGGAAGACTCCCTCAGGAAATAGTAAAATGAAGAACTAATTTAAGATGAAAAATTAAGATGAGGGAGATAAAGAATAGAATTTGAAAATTATGTTTGTGAAACCATGAAGGTAACCTCAGGATTATTCACCAATTGTCTACACGCAGGAAGAAGTCTTGTAGTGAATAGATATTGTTTTACTGGCCAGACATACATCTCCCCTTCTTCTAGTAACAAAGTGACTTTGCCCCCTTGCTGAGCCATGTCCCCACCACACAATCATCAGTTCACACTATCAGTTCAGGGAAGATCAGGGATTGGCTCTGGTTTTGGTCTTCCCAGAAAACTGCATCCAACCCAGTTGGAACCACGGAAACTTAATGGTCAGGAATTGCTAAAACTGTTGAGAAAGGCAAATTCACTTTTTCTGGAGTAGTTAGTCTGGCAGAATATAATGTAATTTCTTAAAAGACAGCTTATATTAGATGAAAGGCAACAAAAGAGAATATCAAGACTGTGATGGGCAGAGAAAGAGTGAGTTGGTGAATTCAGCTGAAAATAGCCAGGTTTAGCTCAGGGGTGGTTAGTATATGAATCAAAAAAATCTCTTTTTTATACTTTTAAATAATTTCTTTTTGAAATGTGCAACAAATTACAAATTACACCATAATGAAGTTTGAGACTTTCGATGATTCTTAAAGGTCATATAGGCCACTCTCAAAAAAGATCTTCATGACCAAGATAATCACGATGGTGTGATCACTCACCTAGAGCCAGACATCCTAGAATGTGAAGTCAAGTGGGCCTTAGAAAGCATCACTACGAACAAAGCTAGTGGAGATGATGGAATTCCAGTTGAGCTATTTCAAATCCTGAAAGATGATGCTGTGAAAGTGCTACACTCAATATGTCAGTAAATTTTAAAAACTCAGCAGTGGCCACAGGACTCGAAAAGGTCAGTTTTCATTCCAATCCCAAAGAAAGGCAATGCCAAAGAATGCTCAAACTACTACACAATTGCACTCATCTCACACGCTAGTAAAGTAATGCTCAAAATTCTCCGAGCCAGGCTTCAGCAATACGTGAACCATGAACTTCCAGATGTTCAAGCTGGTTTTAGAAAAGGCAGAAGAACCAGAGATCAAACTGCCAACATCCACTGGATCATCAAAAAAGCAAGAGAGTTCCAGAAAAACATCTATTTCTGCTTTATTGACTGTGCCAAAGCCTTTGACTGTGTGGATCATAATAAACTGTGGAAAATTCTGAAAGAGATGGGAATACCAGACCACCTGACCTGCTTCTTGAGAAACCTATATGCAGGTCAGGAAGCAACAGTTAGAACTGGACATGGAACAACAGACTGGTTCCAAATAGGGAAAGGAGTACATCAAGGCTGTATATTGTCACCCTGCTTATTTAACTTATATGCAGAGTACATCATGAGAAACACTGGCCTGGAGGAAGCACAAGTTGGAATCAAGATTTCTGGGAGAAATCTCAATAACTTCAGATATGCAGATGACACCACCTTTATGGCAGAAAGTGAAGAGGAATTGAAAAGCCTCTTGATGAAAATGAAAGAAGAGAGTGAAAAAGTTGGCTTAAAGCTCAACATTCAGAAAACTAAGATCATGGCATCTGGTCTCATCACTTCATGGGAAATAGATGGGGAAACAGTGGAAACAGTGGCAGACTTTATTTTTGGGGGGCTCCCAAATCACTGCAGATGGTGACTGCAGCCATGAAATTAAAAGACGCT
>NW_011494961.1:1850273-1891351 GCF_000754665.1 Bison bison bison
ACTTTATTTTTGGGGGGCTCCCAAATCACTGCAGATGGTGACTGCAGCCATGAAATTAAAAGACGCTTACTCCTTGGAAGGAAAGTTATGACCAACCTAGATAGCATATTCAAAAGCAGAGACATTACTTTGCCAACAAAGGTCTGTCTAGTCAAGACTATGGTTTTTCCAGTAGTCATGTATGGATCTGAGAGTTGGACTGTGAAGAAAGCTGAGCGCCGAAGAATTGATGCTTTTGAACTGTGGTGTTGGAGAAAACTCTTGAGAATCCCTTGAACTGAAAGGAGATCCAACCAGTCCATTCTAAAGGAGATCAGTCCTGAATGTTCTTCGGAAGGAATGATGCTAAAGCTGAAATTCCAGTACTTTGGCCACCTCATGCAAAGAGTTGACTCATTTTAAAAGATTCTGATGCTGGGAGGGTTTGGGGGCAGGAGGACAAGAGGACGACAGAGGATGAGATGGCTGGATGGCATCACTGACTCGATGGATGTGAGTTTGAGTGAACTCCGGGACATGGTGATGGGCAGGGAGGCCTGGCGTTCTACAGTTCATGGGGTCACAAAGAGTCGGACACGACTGAGCGACTGAACTGAGCGACTGAACTGAACTGAGGCCACTCTCAATCTTATACAATTCAATTAACAATGAATATGTAGTTTCTACTTGATTTTTTTTTGCACACTTCCTTCTGTACAAAGTAACTCTTTCTATTGAAAGATATCTTAGTTGTAAAGCTATTTCTTGCATTGAAATGAAATGTGTTCTCTTTCAAATTCAAACTATTATTTCTCACTCTGTATTTCAACCAATAAAGACAATTTCAATTAAACTATTACATTACATTTTCCTTTAAACTACTCCAAACATCATCAATCTATTAAAATATTTTTCATCCCTATATATATAATTGGCTTAATGTGGTGCCAAGTACAGTGCTTGGCAAGAATACAGGAACAATCTAGATAAAGAAAAATTTATCCTCCCATAAATCATGCTCTCTCTATGAGCAATAAATAGACATGTAAAAATAAAATAATGTTTATTTCTGTGACCATGAATGAACAAAATGATGAGAAGATGGTGCATGGGAAGAAAAAATAGTTACAGTGAAGGATCAAGACATTCATCTTTCAACAGATAATATTTCAGCTGAAACCTAAATGATAAAAAAGGGACATCATGAGAAAATCTGAAGAAAAAGCATTTCACACAGACAGGCAAAGTATCTCTAGACACATGATCACTAGGAGAAAACAGTTTTACTTATTTTCTGGTTTCTAATGCCCTCTTTTCTGATACAGTCTAGAATTTTGTTCACCCAAAGTGTAAGCCCCAGAGATACATATATTTTTAACTAATTTTTAATGAACTTAAGTACAGGAAAATTATTATTTCCTGTGATCTGATGCTCCAGTTCAATTAATGCAGCCTGAGATTACATTAGCCTTTTTAGCAGTCAGATCGCATTATTGATTCATATTAATGAAGCACCATTTCAGTACAATTTTTAAAAATAATTTTTACCAGGTAATTAGTTTCAGAAATGTGACTCCTTTTCCTTGCACTCTTGGGAATAGCTAAAATAAAGAATTGAGACTTTTGCAACAGAATTATATTAATAGTTATAATTAACACCAAAAATCTTTTATTCACTTGCTGTTGTATAAGTCTGGAAAATCTTTCTGTTCTCACTCTGCAAACAAAGTCTTGATTTTTATAGATGTTCACCTGAAGGCTTACAATAACTGGAGATAGGGAAAGCTTTCTGTTTAGAATTCATTGACTCTGTGCCTTTCTGAGATGACTGATTCATCGCAGTCCCCATAATTGTCCTTCTTCCTATGCTGCTGGGATTCTTCATGCTACAGAGGTAAGCCAATCTGCACTGCTAGAACTCACCATCCAGATACTAGAAACTTTCACTAAGTTCACATAAACAAAAGATATGATTTTTTTTAAATTTGGTGATCATCTTTTTATCTTTTTCCAGTTCCTACCAGGTGCCTGTACCTTCAACATTGTACTGTCCCAGAAAAGGTTGTTTCTAATCTTTAATAGTCAGAATTTCTCTCTAATCAAATCTACAAACTTCTTTCCCTTTAGCACTTGCCATGCCTCTGTTTTTCTGTGGTTTTATTTGATTTGTGTGTGTGTGAATAATCTATAGTGAGATTGCACAGTAATAATGACATTAGCTAGCAATCCTCTTGGGATATTTCTACAGAAAATAATCCTCTGCTGTCTTCATGATCATTGCTGCTCAGGGCTCAATTATAACTCTTAGAATAATAAAATCTTTATCCTCATTTCATAGGGTAGAACATGGATTATGATAAAGGCTTGCTGGATGGGTTGATCTTTGAAGATAAAAATTATAATTATATGGATTAAGTAGGTCATATCAATGCATGTTATTTTCAGACATAGTTGAAAGTAAAGAAGAAGGAAAAAAAAAGAAATTCCCATGACATCTGCACATGATATGACCTTCAACTTGCTGATACATCTGCTGAATATGTGGGCTTAACTTAATATGTAGGCTTAGCTTTATTGACTACACCCAAGACCATACTTAAGAGTCTTCAAAAGGTAACTTCTAGAAAACTAGTACTTCCTTAGCCAAACCATAAACACAAATAGTAATATCAATAATTACTATACTCAATTTTATAGATAGCATGACTCAATTTTTTAATGTGTCACATTCTTTTATCTTAAATTTCTGACTTTCCTAGAAATAAGAAGAATAGCTTGGGCACTTATTTTCCAGGAAACATCATGTTGACATGTCATTACCTAAAAACTGATATTTTTTATTTTTTAAACTTCATAGTCTTCCTAAACATTATAAGACTTTTCTGAATTACCATTTTGTTAATATCCTAGCTATTTGTTCCCTGTATTATAGCCCTTGTTAATATTTAATACTGGGTTTATGTAGTAGTAAAGAGATTAGGATAAAGAGGGTCAGCTGTTTCAGGCAAGGCATGAAATGTCTTGAAGTCACCATAACCAGAATCTTCCTTCAGTTATTAAATAATACAGCACAATTTTCTTACTTGACCCAGAGGTAATCTGACTTTAGAACACTAATTCCCACTAACTAATCTCACAAGAGGCTGATAGACACAACTCAGCATTAACTACTAATTTATATTGAAAAATATTAATATATAGGTATTAAAATTTTTAAAAATAAACTGAGTAAATGCTAAGCTCAAGCATTAATTTGTTGTTGTAGTTCAGTCAGTAAGTCCTGTATGATTCTTTGCAACCCTATGGACTGCAGCAAGCCAGGCTTCCCTCTCCTTCACGGTCTCCTGGAGTTTGCTCAGATTCATGTCTATTGAGTCTGTGATGCTATCTAACCATCTCATCCATAGCTAATATAATGTCTGTAACTTGCTCAATTTTATTACACATCTGATAGCTCAGTTGGTAAAGAAAACCTTCCTACAATGCAGGAGTCCCCAGTTCAATTCCTGGGTTGGGAAGATCTGCTAAAGAAGTAATAGGCTACCCATCCTAGTATTCTTGGGCTTCCCTAGTGGCTCAGCTGGTAAAGAATAAGCCTGTAATGAAGGAGATCAGGGTTTGATCCCTGGGTTTGGAAGATTCCCTGGAGAAGGGAAAGGCTACCCACTCCAGTATTCTGGCCTGGAGAATTCCACGGACTGCATAGACCATGGGGTTGCAAAGAGTTGGACACACTGAGTGACTTTCACTTTCATGGCCAAATTTGAGGCATGCTAACACAATTTTGCATATACACATAAAAACTCACAGAATGTGAGAAATTTGAATTCCTATTATATTTGTGGGGAATGTGTAAGAATTTACATTCAACTATAAAAAAGTTACTCTGTATTTCTATCTAATCTGCAAATCTTTTTGGAAAACATCCTTGAAGTTATACGAAGAAAGGTTTTGAAATCCTTCAGATTTATGTACAGTTGTATACAATAATCTTCATCACATATACAGGGCATCTTTGAAAGAAAACTCTAAGGCTACTGTGCTATTGTGCTATATGTACTTCACATGTCTAATTGGGAACCAAGTGACACTTTCAAAATCATGGACAATTGATTCCCAAATGGACATGTGAAGTACATAGAGAACAATAGCACAGTAACTGAGGAATTTTTTCAAAATATGCATGTTCCTTATTCCAAGATAGCAATATGTGAAACTATCATAATCCCCTTGGGTTTGGAGAGTATATGCATTTATTTGGGGAAATATCCACAGATTGTTCTAATTTTCTTTTTTTCCATGTTGAAAACCAGTTGCTTTATTAAGTTAGTTCAGTTGCTCAGTCATGTCTGACTAACAGCGACTCAGTGAACTGCAGCATGCCAGGCTTTCCTGTCCAACACCAACTCTCAGAACTTGCTCAAACCGTAAGGGTGGTGTCATCTGCATATCTGGGCTATTGGTATTTCTCCCAGCATTCTTTCCCAGAATTTCCCATGATGTACTCTGCATATAAGTTAAATCAGCAGGGTGACAATATACAGCCTTAAGGCACTCCTTTCCCAATTTGGAACCAGTGCATGTCTGGTTTTAACTGTTCCATGTCTGGAGCAGTTCCATGTCTAGAACTGTTCCATGTCTGAAACCAGTTCCATGTCTGGTTTTAACTGTTGCTTCTTGACCTGCATACAGATTTCTCAGGAGGCAGGTAAGATGATCTGGTATTCCCATCTCAAAGAATTTTCTACAGTTTGTTGTGATCTACACAGTCAAAGGCTTTGGCATAATCAATAAAGCAGAAGTAGGTGTTTTTTCTGGAATTATCTTGCTTTTTCTATTATCTAACAGATGTTAGCAATTTGATCTCTTGTTCCTCTGCCTTTTCTAAATCCATCTGGAGCATCTGGAAGTTCACAGTTCATATACTGTTGAAGCCTGGCTTAGAGAATTTTGAGCATTCCTTTGCTAGTGTGTGAGATGAGTGCAATTGTGTGGTAGCTTGAACATTCTTTGATATTGCCCTTCTTTGGGATTAGAATTAAAACAGACCTTTTCCAGTCCTGAGGCTACTGCTGAGTTTTCCAAATTTGCTGGCATAATGAGTGCATCACTTTCACAGCATCATCTTTCAGGATTTGAAATCTTTTAGGATTTCATCTTTTAGGATTCCAGCTCAACTGGAATTCCATCTCCTCCACTAGTTTTGTTCATAGTGATGTTTCCTAAAGCCCACTTGAGTTTGCATGCTTGTATGTCTAGCTCTAAGTGAATTATTACACCGTCATGGTTATCTGGGTCAATAAGATCTTTTCTGTACAATTCTTCTATGTATTCTTGCCACCTCTTTTAATATCTTCTGCTTCTGTTAGGTCCATACCATTTCTGCCCTTTATTGGGCCCATCTTTGCATGAAATGTTCCCTTGGTATCTCTAATTTTCTTTAAGAGATCTCTAGTTTTTCCCATTCTATTGTCTTCCTCTATTTCTTTGCATGGATCACTGAGGAAGGCTTTCTTATCTCTCCTTGCTAATCTTTAGAAATCTGCATTCATATGGGTATATCTTTTCTTTTCTCCTTTGCGTTTAGCTTCTCTTCTTTTCATAGCTATTTGTAAGACCTCCTTAGACAACCATTTTGCCTTTTTTCATTTCTTATTCTTGGGGATGATCTTGATCACTGCCTCCTGTACAATGTTGCAAACCTCCATCCATAGTTCTTCAGGCACTCTATCAGATCTAATCCCTTGAATCTATTTGTCACTTCCACTGTATAATCATAAGGGATTTGATTTAGGTCATACCTGAATGATCTATTGGTTTTTCCCTACTTTCTTCAATTTAAGTCTGAATTTGGCAATAAGGAGTTCATGATCTGAGCCATAGTCAACTCCTGGTATTATTTTTGTTTACTGTATAAAGCTTCTCCATCTTTGGATGCAAAGAATATAATCAATCTGATTTCAGTGTCGACCATCTGGTGATGTCCATGCGTAGAGTCTTCTTTTGTGTTATTGGAAGATGGTGTTTGCTATGACCAGTTCGTTCTCTTGGTAAAACTGTTAGCCTTTGCCCTGCTTCATTTTGTACTCCAAGGCCAAATTTGCCTGTTACTGTAGGTATCTCTTGACTTCTTACTTTTGCATTCCAGTCCCCTATGATGAAAAGGACATCTTTTGGGGGTGTTAGTTCTAAAAGGTCTTGTAAGTCTTCATAGAACTGTTCAACTTCAGCTTCTTCAGCATTACTGGTTGGGACATAGACTTGGATTACTGTGCATGGTTTGACTTGGAAAGCAACAGAGATCATGCTGTCATTTTTGAGATTGCACCCAAGTACTACATTTCAGACTCTTTTGTTGACTATGATGGCTCTCCATTTCTTCTAAGGGATTCTTGCCCACAGTAGTAGATATAATGGTCATCTGAATTGAATTAAAGATGCTCAAATACCCACAAGGTGTATCATTTGCTCATGTCAGAGAAGAGAGAGAGGGAGTGAGAGAGAAAGAAGGAGGGAAGGCAAGCATAGAAAGAAGGAGAAAAGACAGAAAAGAGATGAAAGGGAAGACAGAAACAAAGAAGGAAAAAGGAAGGAAGGGAGAAGATAAAACCAACAACAGTGTTCTTCCAACTGTTAATACCCCAGCCATCAATAAAAATAAATTTTGTAGCAGAAATATTGAATAAGAGAACTAAAATTTATGATATATATCTTATCTTTTTAAGTATATCTGAAGTTTTCAGATAACCACTGGGATTTTCACTCATTTAATGTAAATCTTCTCCTTTATATCACAATGCATATTAACATGACACCTCTAGATAAAAAAGGAGTAGCAGCATTTCAATTTCCTAGAAACTGGCATACACTTGTCACAATAAAATCATTAAAAATGCATAAAATACCTTATCCCATGAAAAGATGCTAAACTTCACTCATTATCAGAGAAATACAAATCAAAACCGCAATGAGGTACCATTTCATGCCAGTCAGAATGGCTGCGATCCAAAAGTCTACAAGCAATAAAAGCTGGAGAGGGTGTGGAGAAAAGGGAATCCTCTTACACTGTTGGTGGGAATACAAACTAGTACAGCCACTATGGAGAACAGTGTGGAGATTCCTTAAAAAACTGGAAATAGAACTTCCTTATGACCCAGCAATCCCACTACTGGGCATACACACCGAGGAAACCAGAAGGGAAAGAGACACATGTACCCCAATGTTAATCACAGCACTGCTTACAATCGCCAGGACATGGCAGCAACATAGATGTCCATCAGCAGACGAATGGATAAGAAAGCTGTGGTACATATACACAATGGAGTATTACTCAGCCATTAAAAAGAATACATGTGAATCAGTTCTAATGAGGTGGATGATACTGGAGCCTATTATACAGAGTGAAGTAAGCCAGAAAGACAATCACCAATATAGTATACTAAAGCATATATATGGAATTTAGAAAGATGGTAATGATAACCCTATATGCGAGACAGCAAAAGAGACACAGATGTATTGAACAGTCTTTTGGACTCCATGGGAGAGGGAGAGGGTGGGATGATTTGGGAGAAGGGCATTGAAACATGTATAATATCATATAAGAAACGAATTGCCAGTCCAGGTTTTATGCAGGATACAGGATGCTTGGGGCTGGTGCACTGGGATGACCCAGAGGGATGGTACAGGTAGGGAGGTGGGAGGGGGATTCAGGATGGGAAACACATGTACACCTGTGGTGGATTCATGTTGATGTATGGCAAAACCAATACAATATTGTAAAGTAATTAACCTCCAATTGAAATAAATAAATTTATATTAAAAAAAATACCTTATCCCTTGGACGTTCTAAACTATAAACCTTCTGAAAGCTAAGAACAGTGGAAACAACCCTACCTTATTGTTTTGTCTATTTAGACTGTCTATATCTCTTTAACATAATGTCTCTAAATAAAATACAAAAAAATATTTTATAAATAATATTTTGACTGGCAACCTTGAGGCCTCTGTCATATTAATGGTTCTGTCTGAACTTCTACTAAAAGTGTTTCTGACTTTTACAGCCTCAATGCATATTTGAAAGAACCCTGCACATCCACGTATATATCCAGAAGAGCTTCCAGCTTGAAATTCAGATACCACCTGAATTAGTTCAGGGTTTACATTGTTAATATTTAATTGGGCATTTGCAAAGGAGATATGCTGAGCTTTGGAGTATATATTTAGGTAAAGGAGTCAGCAAATCATAGACAGACACCTATCTCTTGGCTGTATGTCTATCTTTATCTTATAAAAGCTTCTCTCATATTAAATAATGCCAAAAATAGATAATGCATTTTTAAGTTGCATATTTCTTTTTTATAAGATGTATTTGATGTTACTTTTGCAGTGTTAAGGTGGTGATAATATTGTAACAGTCAGTATTCAAAGAGTAGTTTTACTTAGACTGTCTATGCCTAACCTAAAAATTACTCATTATTCTCAAGCAGTAATTTATAATAGTGGTGATAATCACAAACAATGTGAAAAGAGGAAAGAGAACACTGTTTTTGTAAATTCACAATTAGTTCAAGCCTGAGTATGAGCTTTTGATTCATATTAAGTTTTTCTTATTTGGGGAGCTTCTTCGGTGGCTCAGACAGTAAAGAATCTGCCTGCAATGCAGGAGACTAGGGTTTGATCCCTGGGTTGTACCCACTCTAGTATTCTTACCTGGAAAAATATCATGGACAGAGAGACTGGCAGGCTACAGCCCATTGGGTCACAAAGAGTCGGACATGACTGAGTGACTAACACTAGCTAGTTTTCTTTTTTGGAATCTAGAACATTCATCTGAGGTCTCTCATGCATACTCAGCTTAGACATATGTTGCTTCTGTCACCTTTCTGATGAATTTTAAGCTGGAGTAAGTATAGTAAGTACTGTACATGTCCTTTACTAGAAAGAATAAATGGCAAGATGATGACCATTAAAACTTAGAAGAGAATGGACAGTAGTACATACACATCATGATTGAAAAGGAACAAGAAACATACAAAATCTCAGTTCAGTATAAAATTTACCTGATATTAAGCCCAACATATCATTTTTATACTCTACAAATATCATGCCATTTTAGTAAATTTTCAGAATTTTATTCCTACAAAAATCTAATCACATGGCCCCATATTTCACTTAATAAAACATATTCAAGTGAAATGGGTTATTTATTTGCAAAAGTTTGAACTATACCTCGAAAGGGTTTATATGAAGTAAAAAATATATAGAAATCTTCATGTAAGAAATTAATGTATTTCCAGTCCATCATTGAATTGGCTATGAAAATTGAGGTGCTTTTTATACTATGAAATGTTTATTTTTTTCTTTTTTTCCCCTTTTTCTTTCATTCCAGGGAATTTTATTACTAAAGAACAGGTGAGCATGCAAGAAATTTTAAAAATAATACAGCCTTCAATTCTGATACTGAATAATAACTTTTATATCAATCATTTTAATATATAATGTAGTCATTTCACTGATTTAAATAGATGGAGTGTTTTTACTGAGCTATAAACATAAGAGATATATTGATTGTGAACAAGAACTTTCACAGGGAAAAGTATATTTTAATAAAAGTTGACAAGTGTAACTCTCAAGATGTTTTGTCAAGGAATGTCATGTTTAGGAGCCTGGACTCTGAATCCAGTCTGTCTAGGTTTAAATCCCCGCACATCCCTTGTGAGGGGCTGAATAGAGAGACTCATTTAACCTCCCTGCTTGTTTCTCTATTGGCAAATACTGTGCTGAAAATGAAAGCAGTTCACAAATGAAGAACGTCTGGTATATAACATGAATGCAATGAGTGTTCATAACTCAGAATAGCAAGAGTGTAGCTGTGCTTGTGTGTGCGCGTCTGCATATCTCTTTGCATAACTAGTAAAAATAGGGCGGGTAGAAGAATAATATCCAAGAATCCCTTTTCCATTTTTCCAGTGTATGAGCATATATTACAATAATTAAGTAATCATGCAAATTGTGAAAGAGTAGTTCTTTTTAGATGTATAAACCCAGTGACTAATTTAATCTCTGTACACTAAGATATATACCCATTATATATATATGAATGGCCTGCCATTTTTTCCCCAGAAGGGTATTATTTCAAATTTAAAAGTATATATGTTTTAAGAAATTTAAGATCCTATAATGAAATATTTTATGTATTTTCAAATAGTATTACACAAAAGGAAACAAATTTTGTGAAGCATTTTGCTTTTGTTCAGATAAATAAGGGCAAAAAAAACCCTTTTTTTTTTGGTTTGCTTTATACCAAATTTAATTAAAATGGTATGGAGAATTCTATTAAAATTTAAAAGTTAGAGAAATTGTATACATTAAAAATGTTTTTATATTAAAATGTAAAACATTAAAGAGAAATGAAACAAGAATTCCCTTTTTCTTCAAAATTAACTACTCAGATTTTTACCTTTTGTAAACTAATAAAAACTAGTAAGCTTTAATGATAAGTTTAAATAGAATTTTATCTCTTCATATATATGAATAACAATGATAATGAGTTATATATTGATTTTTATTAAGTTCTTTGAAAATAACATTATATTGTGTAGATTTTTTTGTCCTTCTAACATTGAGGATTTGCACCTGTTTAAAAATATCAATTTTTTAGTAGTCATTACTGCATATCACCTATAGTTATTTTAGCCACAGTAAATATTTGTACATTTTATGGACTCTTTTTTAAAAAAATATTTAAATTACAGAGTGCATATATTTTTAAAAAATAGATACAGATTTTTTTTTTTACTTTACAATTGCTTGTATCTGAAATAATCCCTTAGCTGATAAAATTGATAAAACAACAGCTCAGTAGCTTAACTGCAGCCAGTTATTTATACTCCAAAAAGCCAAATGACACTGATTGCAGCCACATAATTGATGAGTTAAATGAGTTTTATGTTCCCAAAACAATTTTAAAGCTGAGTAATCCAAATTTATTAGCCATATCCAGATGGAATATAAAGTCAATATATTGCTATTTATGTATCAAGTCAGAGAAAATTATTAAGGATGATTTCAGTCTTGGATGGTTAGGGTAGGAGACCTTGGTTAAATTCTGAAGCTATAATTCAAGGAAATTTTGGTAGCTTCAAAGCTAGTGTAACAAATAAGATAACTGTGCTGTAATAGGCTTTAGCTAAATTATTTTCTTGACTGAAAAAAATGTACAACCAAAGTTGAAGTAGCAATTCCATAAAACATTTCAAGATATACTGTTGGAAAGAAGTATTTTATTCAGGCTTATTAGTAAATAAGCCTTCATAACCATGGACTTATAAAAATTATATATAAATAGATACTTTTATACAACTAAAATAAACATGAGCTATTGGCAAGTATTTTAAAATCATCCTATTTTAGCACCATTTTATGATAGGAAATTGGAAAGTCTTTTTCAGAATGATAAAGTACTAAATGGCTTTAGCTGAAAATAATAGCATGCATCTTGATCATTAATAATTATCATGAACATAATAATCATTATACATCAAAAGATATTAAAGAGTATCTTTAATGAAAAAGATTAAAAATGCATTTTTTCATAGACACCAGGGTTTTTCATTCTAGTTTTAAGTGATATTAGATATAAAACATGGGAATCGGCTCCTAAACTTCAAGTTATTCACTGTAATTGTGGACAACATACTTAAATCCTCAAGATAGAATGTTCAAGCATACTTTACTTCAAACCATACCTGCATAGCCCATTAGTATGTAACGTCAAGAAAAGTGAAGCTTTGAGATTTCATCCTATAACAAGGTAGCAAGTTAATTTGCAAGGGTTTCACAAATGCTTGGAGAACATATGAGACTCCTGGGTCAGAAAGAAAGGACTATGTTACATCAGCACTTCAGGTGGTATTAGGATTAGCAGATTTGTGTCCATTTCCTTTGCTTCCCAGTTCCGCAAAAACAGAGTGGCTTGGATGGATGACTTCACATATAATGGGTTATGTTTTAGGAAAAGAATCCTGAGCATAAGCAGGCCTATCTTATACTCCAGAGAGAAAATCATTTTTATTAAACTAGGCAATAAGCATGTTTCCCCTTTGCTCCAGAGGAATACAAAGTATCTTCAAAGGCTGCTCACTATACAGACAGCCCTGAAAAGATATCCAGAACAAAACGGCAGCCAGTGTCTATTGCAAGGTATACAGAATTGTGAGAGAACTATGAAAACATGTCTTCCAACAGAATAAGCACCATTCATTTATTCAAAAATATTATTGGAGTTCCCAGGTGGTGGTGCAATGTTAAAGAATCCGCCTGCCAATGCAGGAGACAAAAGAGACATGGGTTCAATCTCTGGGTCAGAAAAATCCCCCTAGTTGGAGGAATTGACAACCCACTCCAGTATTCTTGCCTGAAGAATTTCAGGGACAGATGAGCCTGGTGGTCCACATTTACACGGTCATGAAGAGTCAGATACAACTGAACAACTGGTCATGCACGCATGTGCTGTATCTAGACACTTTTCTAGGATTTCACAACACAGAGATAAATATACAGTCCAGCTCTCTGCTCTTATGAAGGTCCCTTGCTGTCAAGCCATAAGCAAGACAGAGAATTTCAGGAAGTGTTTAGGTTAATGGCACTAAAAGACACTCAATGTCTGTAAGAAAATCATATAATTGGGTCAGAGAAGGATTTTTTGAGATCTCTCATGAGACTGAAATTATAAGATCTAGGGAAATAAGAATCATGATAGATGGAAAAGTGAGAAAGAGGGCACTGAGATTTGAATAAAAATAAAGATGGTTATGCTAATAAGTTTGAAATAGATATACAGACAAACTCTTACACAAATATATATTTTACCTTTTTCAAGATGAAATATAAAGGCTAAATACCCCTATAGCCATTGAAGAAATTGTATCAATATTTGAAAAATGTTCTTTCAGAGGAAATGTGTTGGACACACAATTTTTAGAAAATAATCAACAAGTATATCTGAGAATTTTAATATTATGTAAACTTCTCAAAATAAGAAGGGATATAAAAAGAAGGAAACATTTCCCAACACAGTGTATAAGGCTGGTGTAAATTTAATACTTAAATCAGAAGAAGGGAGTGTGGAAAGGATATTAATGGCCAATCCCTATTCAGAAATAAAGAATAAAAAACTATCAATAAAATATTATTGCATACAGAAAATACTTTCAAAAAGGAAAGGTGGCCAACTGTTTTGCATATTGTTGAGAGCTCATGGTTCATGATTAAAATTCTCGGCACTTCATTCCTTGTGACCTTAACCAAGAGTGTTCTCAATGAAAAGGTTGAGAAGAAAGTCCAATTAGTGTGGGTTGAGGAGGAAACAAGAGCATCAAGTGACATCATGCATATCAAACCAGTTCTTTTACTTAAAAGTGTTAAGATGCAGCTCAGATGTCTTCTCTCCAAAACCTTCCTTAACTCTTCAGACCGAATAAAATGTCCATACTCTGATTTTAGTGCATATCGTGTTTGTGGTTAATAGAGTGCCACTCCATAGATGTTCAACACCTGTCTCATCTCTTCCTCTCTTTCTAACAAAACTATGTCTTTGTGTGTTGAAAGTGATTGGTAGGAGATTTATAAATCAAGTTAAATTGATTTGGAGTGTAAGGTAATATTAAAATTTATTGAATTTAATAATTGTGCATCTTTTAAAGGATTCACAGTATTATTAATAAGACCTAGATTCATTCATAACCAGTGATATTGTAACAGCATGCCAACAGCTCCAAATATTGAGGAAAACATAGTACCACATTTAGATATGTGTTCAAATGCAAGTACATTAGTTAAACTCACCATCGTGATGTTTTCGTAAAGATCATGTATTATTGGGAGGCTAATTAAGTTGTCAAAGCAAAGCAACAGGAGACCATTTTCACACTACTTATAAGTGTTAAAAATATAGCCTATGTAGGGGTAAGTGTGTAAACAACTCAAAATAATAACATTTTAATCCGAACGTTATTCAAGCTTTATCACAACTTGGAACAAAACTAAATATAGAACTGAATGTGACTTTCTCTGCCATCAAAAGCATGCTTTCTCTGAAACTTTACATTTTTCAATTTAGCTTCTCTAGAATAACAGTTGATGAGAGTACTTGTTTTCACTTCCTCATTTGGATAATAAAACATAGATCTCTGAAGATGTGTGGTTTTGTTTATGCTTTATTTTGATTTATAATAATACTCTCTTGGCAAGACCAAGGGATGTTTGTAAGTGGAAATGAAAGTAGTTTTTCTTTGACTATCATCTCTTTTTTACATGCCTGAACAAAGCTCTATGAAAGTGTCATACATATAAAAACTTAATTAGCCAAAACCAGTCCCTTGCTCATGGCATCTGGCCCCATCACTTTATGGGAAATAGATGGGGAAACAGTGGAAACAGTGGCAGACTTTATTTTTGGGGGGCTCCAAAATCACTGCAGAAGGTGATCAACCATGAAATTAAAAGACACTTACTCCTTGAAAGGAAAGTTATGACCAACCTAGATAGCATATTCAAAAACAGAGACATTACTTTGCCAACAAAGGTCCGTCTAATCAAGGCTATGGTTTTTCCAGTGGTCATGTATGAATGTGAGAGTTGGACTGTGAAGAAAGCTGAGCATCGAAGAATTGATGCTTTTGAACTGTGATGCTGGAGAAGACTCTTGAGAGTCCCTTGGACTGCAAGGAAATCCAACCAGTCCATTCTAAAGGTTATCGGTCCTGGGTGCTCTTTGGAAGGAATGATGCTAAAGCTGAAACTCCAGTACTTTGGCCACCTCATGCAAAGAGTTGACTCATTGAAAAAGACCCTGATGCTGGGAGGGATTGCAGGCAGGAGGAGAAGGGGAAGACAGAGGATGAGATGGCTGGACGGCATCACTGACTCGATGGACATGAGTTTGGGTGAACTCCAGGTGTTGGTGATGAATAGGGAGGCCTGGCATGCTGCAATTCATGGGGTCGCAGAGTCGGACACAACTGAGTGACTGAACTGAACTGAAGTCCCTTGCTTTAAAAAGCCTATCTCATAATTTTTATTCTGTATAGATTTTTGGTTCACTATATTTATATCACATATAAAACTTGAAGACAGTTTGCGTATTAAAGTGATTGCAAAGGAATGTAAAACATTTCTTTGGGCAATCTAGGGAAATATATTTTTTTAATCAATGTGTGTACACCTGGATATGGTATCTTTCATAAAATGCCTGAGAGAAATTGAATAGGTGCTAACTGATCTGTTCTTCCATTTCATAGCTAGGCCTGAGTTACTGGTTTAGTTTCAAATCATATACTCAAGAAAATATATTGAAAGAAATTATATGTATTTGAAAACATCTCAGCTATTAAAATTTGAGGTCCTTGTTAATGAAGAAGGTCATGGTTTTCAGATACTAATTAAATTCAAGTATATATTAATAGATACTCTGGGCTTCCCAGGTGATGCCAGTGGAAAAGAATCCACCTACCAGTGCAGGAGACACAAGAGATGTGGGTTCAATCCCCGGGTCATGAAGATCCCCTGGAAAAGGAAATGGCAACCCACTCCAGTATTCCTGCCTGGGAAATCCCGTGGACAGAGGAGCCTGGAGGGCTACAGTCCATGGGGTTCACAAAGAGTGGACATGTACACATTATGTACACACACACACATATATATATATACCCTAATTAAGGTTTGGGAATTCTGATTCATTGGAAAGAAATGCTGAGATTCACAGTGATGAAGTCATTTTTGCTTCATTCTCACTTTTCATTTTGTTTACTGTCCCATACCCCCTTCCTTTTTCAGCCAACCTTCTCAACCTCTTCAGTTTTCTATTTCAGAAATACCTTCTTGGGACTTCCCTGGTGGTCCAGTGGTTGGGACTTCGCCTTCTGATGCATAGGGTGTAGGTTCAATCCCTGGCCAGGGGTTAAGATCCCACATGCCACACAGCCAAAAAAACAAAACATAAAATGGGAGCAATATTGTAAAAAATTCAATAAAGTCTTTAAAAATGGTCTGCACCAAAAAAAATCTTAAAAAAAAAAAGAAATACCTTCTTGAACTCATTCAGAAATTATTTTCATTCTGCCACTACCTGAAAATTTAGTTAATTACTTCCACTCTGCCCAATCTAATTGCCATTTCTCAGTCCCTCCTCTTTGACTTATTAGCAATATTTTGCAGTCAAATGCTCTACCACTGAGCTTATTAGCAATATTTTGAACCCCCTTTATCTTTGAAACATTATTGTCTTCAGAATCCATATTTTCCAGTTTTTTTTATTTGTTTCCTTGTCTGGTTGCTCCTTCTCATTCTCTTATAATAGTGCTATATCATCTCCCAATACTCTAATGCCTCAGCAGTTAGACCTTTCATCTCTTTTCTTTTCCATCTTCATCTAAGCCTTTGCTGATATCATCCAATTGTATTATTTTGAATAGCATTTTATAGTATTGACATCTATGTCTATATGTCTACAGTTCTCTCCTGAACTTTAGATTCATAATCACCTAAGTACTCAGTGTTTTGGGTTTGATTATTATAAACATTTTAAACTCAAAATCCCTCAAGCTGAACCTTTCAATCACCAACCATCCCTCTGCATCACCACCACTCAAATTGTGTCTTCTGAGAAACTTGCCATTTCATTAATAGCAACCTTATCATTTCAGATACTCAAGCCAAAAGCTTTGGTAGCCCTTCAAGTCTCTTTCTTTCCACCTCTTTTCCAATTTCCAGAAACTAGTCTCCCGGTGTCTTCTGTGACCACATTTCAGGCTGTTTTCCCACATAGCAGTAAGATGAAGTGAAGTGAAGTCACGCAGTCGTGTCCGATTCTTTGCGACCCCATGGACTGTAGCCTAAAAGGCTCCTCCAATCATGGGATTTTCCAGGCAAGAATACTGGAGTGGGTTGCCATTTCCTTCTCCAGGAGATCTTCCCTACCCAGGGATTGAACCCGGGTCTCCCACGTTGTAGGCAGACGCTTTACCATCTGAGCCACCAGGGAATCAGTAAGATAATCCTGTTAAAACATAATTCATAAAACGTAGAACCCTTGGAGACTTCCCTGGTGGTCCAGCGGTTAAGATTACGATTCCAATGCTGTGCAGCGTGACCTAAAATAAAATAAAATAAAAATAAAGGACCTTGCTTCCCCCAGAACATGAAAAAAAAAAAAATTAACCCTTTAATAGGCCTCTAGTTCACTATATATCAAAGATTTTCACTAGCACCAGCACCAACACCGTCCTAATTTAATCTGCTAACAGATATTTGAATGAAATTCCTAGCCCTGCTGTTCTGGACTCACACCAGGTGTGCTCCTGAGCCACTCTTGCTCTGCCCGGAATTCTGCCCTGCCTGTCTGCGTGGCTTGACACTTACTTCTCCAGATCTTTTCTAAAATGCCATTTGACTTAGTGAAGCTTTGCTTTGCTGATTTGTTAAAATGGCAATTTGTTCCTTTCCTTATTTTTCTTCCTTACATTTATCACCATATAATATGTGACTTATTTTACTTATGCGTTGTGTGTGTGTGTATGTGTGTGTGTGTGTGTGTGTGTGCGTGTGTGTGTGCGTGTGCACTTAGTCATGTCCAACTCTGTGACCCCTTGGACTGTTGCCCACCAGGCTCCTCTGTTCAGGGATTTCCCAGGCAAGAAGACTGGAGTGGGTCACCATTTTCTTCTCTAGAGAATCTTCCACTCCCAGGGACTGCAACCATTCTTATGTGGTTTCTTATGTCTCTTATGTCTCCTGCATTGACAGGTGTATTCCTTACCACTAGTGGGACCTGGGATACACATTATATATTTTGTTATTTCCTGATTCACTCCACTAAAATGTAAATTCATAAATGACACCTAATTCTGTAAAATCATGATTTTGGACATTTCAAAAACACCTTTTTTGTTATTCTGATACCTTTTTTTAATATCAATAACTCATAGCTGTTTATTTTTATTTTTTTTTACTTTACAATATTGTATTGGTTTTGCCATACATCAGCATGCCTTGATTTCAATAACAAAGAAGACAGACTTTACTTCATTACTTGCTACTGTTCAATTTTTCTATTTACTTTCATACTTCTTGAAATTAAGAAAAATTGATGTCTTAATGTGGAAAATGAATATACTATAAATGTGAAACTAATACGATTCATGACTTTCTATTAAAAATGCAGAAAATATATTTTGAACATGAAAATTCTTTTCTCTGGCAAGTACTTTGGGCACATATTCTACACTTTCCAGAAAATTACATTATCATCCTTTCTGAATTAGAACTGTTACAACACTCTTTCTTCTAACTACAAAGTCAGTCCTCAGACAGTGTTAAGCAAAACAGAGTAACTTATAAGTTGGGGGGAACACATGTATACCTGTGGCGGATTCATGTTGATATATGGCAAAACCAATACAATATTGTAAAGTTAAAAAATTAAATTAAATTTAAAAAAATAAGTTAGCTTAGATATATTTTAGAAGAAACTTTCTGGACTCAAATTACTTGTCCTAAATCAAGCAGTTTTCTGCTCTTAGACTGTTTTAATTAATGATTTGATATGCAAGACGATTATGACACAGTGGAAGCAAAGAGCATATAATGGCAAAATCCTTTTCTAAAAGCACTGTGGGGATAATGTAGGTTAAATGGCCTGCTGGTCTTACTGTTCCTTCTGTCCAGTATGACACTGACATTTCACACTCCTCCTTATTTGTGAAAGGTTAGTTAGTTTGATTCTGCATTGTATAGCACATACTCTAATTTGGAAAGTTGTACCCAAATTTTGCTTCCATGCAGTGATAAATGAAGCTAAATATATTATAATGCAGTTGCTTGAATTACTAAGGAATAAGGAAAACATAGGAAATCACAGAAATAAAGCTATCAGGAACAAATATTAAATAATTTTTAGTGCTTTGCTTACTCAATGAAAAATAATATATTTTCAAATGAAATGCAAAAGCAGGAAAAGAACATTGATACAGAGATAAGGATAAAAGCTACTGAATATAAAGGTATAAAATTTAAGTGAAAATAAACCAAGATCTTTTCTCCTACCATTAAAGATCCAGATATTTCAGGAAATTAGACGTAAATGAATAGGGAATGTGATCTTTCCATTACTGTAATCTTTTATGCACTTAAATATTCCTATGGGCACAGAGTACATTATTTTTGAATATTATAAGAATGAAATCAATTATAAGGAAGAAATATCACTAGTGTTTAGGGACCTAAATGAATGTTGCTTTCTTGACATTTTTTTCCAATATAGAAGCTTAAAGGATGACATTAATATTTATTTCCCTCTATTCTTGGGTCTAATTAAACATGGTTAACTGTGCAAGGTAAGAGAAACCCCAGTAATAGGGTAGGCACTGAGAGAGGGCATCAGAGGGCAGACAGACTGAAACCACAATTAGAGAAAACAAGCCAATCCAATCACATGGACCACAGCCTTGTCTAATTCAATGAAACTAAGCCATGCCATGTGGGGCCACCCAAGACAGACAGGTCATGGTGGAGAGGTCTGACAGAATGTGGTCCACTGGAGAAGGGAATAGCAAACCACTTCAGTATTCTTGTCTTGAGAATGCCATGAACAGTGTGAAAAGGCAAAAAAATAGGACACTGAAAGTTGAACTCTCCAGGTCAGTAGGTGCCCAATATGCTACTGGAGATCAGTGGAGAAATAACTCCAGAAAAAATGAAAGGATGGAGCCAAAGCAAAAACAACACCCATTTGTGGATGTGACTGCTGATAGAAGCAAGGTCCAATGCTGTAAACAGCAATATTGCATAGGAACCTGGAATGTCAGGTCCATGAATCAAGGCAAATTGGAAGTGGTCAAACAGGAGATGGCAAGAGTTAACGTGGACATTCTATAATTCAGCAAACTAAAATGGACTGGAATGGGTGAATTTAACTCAGATGACCATTATATCTACTACTGTGGGCAGGAATCCCTTAGAATAAGTGGAGTAGCCATCATAGTAAACAAGAGTCCAAAATGCAGTACTTTGATGCAATCTCAAAAACAACAAAATGATCTCTGTTCATTTCCAAGGCAAACCATTCAATATCACGGTAATCCAAGTCTATGCCCCTACCAGTAATGTTGAAGAAGGTGAAGTTGAATAGTTCTATGAAGACTTACAACACCTTTTAGAACTAACACCCCCAAAAGTTGTCCTTTTCATTATAAGGGACTGTAATGCAAAAGTAGGAAGTCAAGAAACACCTGGAGTAACAGGTAAATTTGGCCTTGGTGTACAAAATGAAGCAGGACAAAGGCTAATAGAGTTTTGCCCAGAGAACACACTGGTCATAGCAAATACCCTCATCCAACAACACAAGAGAAGGCTCTATACATGGACATCACCAAATGGCCAACACTGAAATCAGATTGATTATATTCATTGCAGCCAAAGATCAAGAAGCTCTATACAGTCATCAAAAGCAAGACCGGGAGATGACTGTGGCTCAGATCATGAACTCCTTATTGCCAAATTCAGACTTAAATTGAAGACAGTACAGAAAAACACTAGACCATTCAACTGTGACCTAAATCAAATCCCTTATGATTATAGAGTGGAAGTGAGAAGTAGATTTAAGGGACTAGATCTGATATACAGAGTACCTGATGAACTATGGATGGAGGTTTGTGACATTGTAATGGAGACAGGGAGCAAGACCATCCCCAAGAAAAAGAAATGCAAAGAACAAAAATGTCTGTCTGGGAAGGCCTTACAAATAGCTGTGAAAAGAAGAGAAAAGCAGAAGAGAAAAGGAAAGAAATACCCATGTGAATGCAGAGTTCCAAAGAATAGCAAGGAGAGATAAGAAAGCCTTCCTAAGTGATCAGTGCAAAGAAATAGAGGAAGACAATAGAATGGGAAAGACTAGAGATGTCTTCAAGAAAATTAAAGATACCAAGGGAACATTTCCTGCAAAGATGGGCTCAATAAAGGACAGAAATGGTATGGACCTAACAGAAGCAAGAAGATATAAAGAAGAGGTGGGAAGAATACACAGAAGAACTGTACAAAAATGATCTTCATGACCCAGAAAATCATGATGGTGTGATCACTCACCTGTAGCCAGGCATTCTGGAATGTGCAGTCAAGTGGGCCTTAGGAAGCACCACTATGAACAAAGCTAGTGGAGGTGATGGAATTCCAGTTGAGCTATTTCAATTCCTGGAAGATGATGCTGTGAAAGTGTTGCACTCAATATGCCAGCAAATTTGGAAAACTCAGCTGTGACCACGCGACTGGAAAAGGTCAGTTTTCATTCCTATCCCAAAGAAAGGCAATGCCAAAGAATGCTCAAACTACCACACAATTGTACTCATCTCACACACTAGCAAAGTAATGCTCCAAATTCTCCAAACCAGGCTTCAACAGTACATGAGCCGTGAACTTCCAGATGTTCAAGCTGGATTTAGAAAAGGCAGAGGAACCAGATATCAAATTGCTAACATTCTCTGGATCATCAAAAAAGCAAGGGAGTTCCAGAAAAATGTCTATTTCTGTTTTATTGACTATGCCAAAGCCTTTGACTGTGTGGATCACAATAAACTGTGGAAAATTCTGAAAGAGATGGGAATACCAGACCACCTGACCTGACTCTTGAGAAATATGTATGCAGGTCAAGAAGCAACAATGAGAACTGGACATGGAACAACAGACTGGTTCCAAATAGGAAAAGGAGTACGTGAAGGCTGCATATTGTCACTCTGCTTACTTAACTTATATTCAGAGTACATCTTGCAAAACACTGGGCTGGATTAAGCACAAGCTAGAATCAAGATTGCCAGGAGAAATTTCAATAACCTCAGATATGCAGATGACACAACCCTTATGGCAGAAAGTGAAGAACTAAAGAGCCTCTTGATGAAAGTGAAAGAGGAGAGTGAAAAAGTTGGCCTAAAGCTCAACACTTAGAAAACTAAGATCATGGCATCTAGTCCCATCACTTCATGAGAAATAGATGGGGAAATAGTGGAAACAGTGTCAGACTTTATTTTGGGAGGCTCCAAAATCACTGCAGATGGTGATTGCAGCCATGAAATTAAAAGACACTTACTCCTTGGAAGCAAAGTTATGACCAACCTAGATAACATATTAAAAAGCAGAGACATTACTTTGTCAACAAAGGTCCATTTAGTGAAGGCTATGATTTTTCCAGTAGTCATGTATGGATGTGAGAGTTGGACTATAAAGAAAGCTGAGCACAAAAGAATTGATGCTTTTGAACTGTGGCATTGGAAAAGATCTTGAGAGTCCCCTGAACAGCATGGAGGTCCAACCTACCATCCTCAAGTAAATCAGTCCTTAATATTCATTGGGAGGACTGATGTTGAAGCTGAAACTCCAATAGTGTGGCCACCTGATGCAAAGAGCTGACTCATTTGAAAAGACCCTGATGTGGGAAAGGATTGAAGGTGGGAAGAGAAGGGGATGACAGAGGATGAAATAGTTGGATGGTATCCCCAACTCAATGGACATGAGTTTGGATAAACTCCGGGAGTTGATGATGGACAGGGAGGCATGAAGTGCTGCAGTCCAATGGGTCGCAAAGAGTTGGACATGACTGAGCGACTGAGCTGAATGGAACTGTACTAAAAACTTGCTGTTAATATCAATATAAATGTCAAAACCAATGGACAAGTTAAAGGCTTCAGTGATGGACACTTGCATATTTGGAAAATTTATATCTCATAAAGATTGCACCATCAGTTAATAGGAAAATAATGAATTATGTAGTAAATAGTGTTTTGAAAACTTGCTTTGGTATGGGAAATAAAATTGTATATAAGTGGATTTCTGCTGGACTGAAGAACAAAATAAACAAAGATAACTATAAAGGTAATAAAATAGGAGAATAATACTCTATCAGATCTAATCCCTTAAATCTATTTGTGACTTCCACTGTAATCATACAGGAATTGATTTACATCTACCTGAATGGGCCAAGCCAGGCTTCAGCAATATGTGAACTGTGAACTTCCTGATGTTCAAGCTGGTTTTAGAAAAGGCAGAGGAACCAGAGATCAAATTGCCAACATCCACTGGATCATCAAAAAAGCAAGAGAGTTCCAGAATAACATCTATTTCTGCTTTATTGACTATGCCAAAGCCTTTGACTGTGTGGATCACAATCAATTGTGGAAGATTCTGAAAGAGATGGGAATACCAGACTACCTGAACTGCCTCTTGAGAAATATGTATGCAGGTCAGGAAGCAACAGTTAGAACTGTTAGAGGAAACAGTTAGAACTGCACTGAGGAAACAAACAGATCATTCTGTCATTTTTGAGATTGCATCCAAGTATTGTATTTTGGACTCTTTTGCTGACTATTATGGCTACTCCATTTCTTCTAAGGGATTCTTCGTAATAGATATCATCTGAGTTAAATTCACCCAACCCACTCCATTTTAGTTTGCTGATTTCAAAAATGTCAATGCTCACTCTAGCCATCCCCTGTTTGACCACTTCCAATTTGCCTTCATTCATGGACCTAACATTCCAGGTTCCTATACATTATTGCTTTTTACAGCATTGGACTTAACTGCCATCCCAGTCATATCCACGACTGGGTGTTGTTTTGCTTTGGTTCCATCTCTTCATTCTTTCTGGAGTTATTTCTCCACTGATCTCCAGTAGCATATTGGGCACCTACCGACCTGGGGAGTTCAACTTTCAGTGTCCTATCTTTGTGCCTTTTGATACTGTTCATGGGGATCTCAAAGCAAGAATACCAAAGTGGTTTGCCATTCCCTTTTCCAGTGGACCACATTTTGTCAGATGACCAACACCAAAATCTGATTATATTCTTTGCAGCCAAAGATGGAGAAGCTCTATACAGTCATCAAAAACAAGACCGGGAGATGACTGTGGCTCAGATCATGAACTCCTTATTGCCAAATTCAGACCTAAATTGAAGAAAGTAGGGAAAACCACTGGACCATTCAGTTCAGTTCAGTTCAGTCCCTCAGTCATGTCCGACTCTTTGCGACCCCATGAATCGCAGCACGCCAGGCCTCCCTGTCCATCACCAACTCCCACAGTTCACTCAAACTCACATTCATCGAGTCAGTGATGCCATCCAGGCATCTCATCCTCTGTCATCCCCTTCTCCTCCTGCCCCCAATCCCTCCCAGCATCATAGTCTTTTCCAATGAGTCAACTCTTCGCATGAGGTGGCCAAAGTACTGGAGTTTCAGCTTTAGCATCATTCCCTCCAAAGAAATCCCAGGGCTGATCTCCTTTAGAATCTCCTTGGATCTCCTTGCAGTCCAAGGGACTCTCAAGAGTCTTCTCTGACACCACAGTTCAAAAGCATCAATTCTTCAGCGCTCAGCTTTCTTCACAGTCCAACTCACACATCCATACATGACCATTGGAAAAATGATAGTCTTGACTAGACGGACCTTTGTTGGCAAAGTAATGTATCTGTTTTTCAATATGCTATCTAGGTTGTTCATAACTTTTCTTCCAAGGAGTAAGCGTCTTTTAATTTCATGGCTGCAGTCACCATCTGCAGTGATTTTGGAGCCCAAAAAAATAAACTCTGACACTGTTTCCACTGTTTCCCCATCTATTTGCCATGAAGTGATGGGACCAGATGCCATGATCTTAGTTTTCTGAATGTTGAGCTTTAAGCCAACTTTTTCAGTCTCCTCTTTCACTTTCATCAAGAGGCTTTTTAGTTCCTCTTCACTTTCTACCATAAGGGTTGTGTCATCTGCATATCTGAGGTGATTGATATTTCTCCCAGCAATCTTGATTCCAGTTTGTGCTTCTTCCAGCCCAGAGTTTCTCATGATGTACTCTGCATAGAAGTTAAATAAGCAGGGTGACAATATACAGCCTTGACATACTCCTTTGCCTATTTGGAACCAGTCCGTTGTTCCATGTCGAGTTTGTTTCCTAGGCAAACCATTTACGGGAATCCAAGTCTATACCTCAACCAGTAATGCTGAAGAAACTGAAATTGAATGGTTCAATGAAGACCTACAAGATCTTCTAGAACTAACACCCAAAATGATGTCCTTTTCATTATAGGGAACTGGAATGCAAAGGTTAGAAGTCAATAAATACCTGGAGTAACAGGCAAATTTGTAGTAGAGAATGAAGCAGGGCAAAGGCTAATAGCGTTTCACAAAAAGAACGCACTGGCCATAGCAAACACCCTCTTCCAACAACACAAGAAAAGTTTTTGCTGCAGTGGTCCTATGACTTATTTTACTACCTGACAGGGCAAGTTCTCCCCAATACCCTCTACTTTGCACTTCTCTCTCAGAGTTGACTTAACTTTCTGAGGACTTTATTCTCCTACATTTGTCTTAGAATATGCTAGAATAATCAAAATAGCTTGAAAATCATCACAAAATTATATATCCACAGATTTTGATTTTAATCGCAATATATTTAACTAAAACTTCTGGAAAATTGACCTTTCAAAGTGTCAAATCATCATACCTAGGACTAGAAAGTATCTTAATCTATGTCTTTTAATAAAATGTAATCACTTCTCTCAATGGAAGGTCTTATATTCTTTCCAGGGTAATATTTACAAACTATTGACATACTTTAGTTTCTGGGTTCCAGGTATTTATATCTTACTTTTTCATTGTAATTTCCATTTTCAATTTATTATTGTCAATATAAGCAAATACTATTAATTTTTCATCTACTTATTAGAATCACTACTGAAGATATTATATATTTGAAAATTCACAGCTTTAACCCCTTAAAAAACCCAGTGTTTTATTAACTAATGGTAGTGAAGGAGCTGAAACTCTCCAGTTATGTTTACCAGATTTTGCAAGTAAAAATAGAATTAATTTGTAATCTCAAATAAAAAACAAATAATGTTTTAGAATAAGTATATCCCATTCCAAAAAAAATGGGACATAATAAAGTTATTCATTGTTTATTTAAAATTCAGATTTAACTGAAAGTCCTGTGTGATAATTTGTAACCTGTCCCCAAGTGATTCTCTTTCACAAGCAATACTGTAAATGACACACAGCTAATTATTTTGCCTGCAAGTAATAATGGTTTTATCACTTACCTTCAAATCATTACACATCATTCAGTGTATCACATAATTAATAATTCCCTTATGAGTCATTAAGTCAATGGAAATGTGTAAGATGCTTATTGGAAATGTATTGGTCTGTTCCATTAATTCTGGCTCAGTTAGGTGTCCATTTTCAGCTTGATCATATTCTTTTGGTGTAGCTCCTTTCTCCTGTGAACCTCATCTGAGACATCAACTACACTGTTCATGATGTCAAACCTCCATCTAAGTATCTCCTGTAAATATTTGGGACCATATTTTGGGTATGTTCATTGTTATCCCACCTTAAAAACTTCAGAACAGTGCTCATACTGTATGTAAATTGTGAATGAACAGTAATTAGTCCATATTCACTAATTTGCCTTATTTGTATTTGTTTTCAATTTCAGAAAAATTTACAGCCACATGTAAAACCTAGAGGAGATTTCAGCAGAGAGAGAAGCAAATTGCATTATAGAATAAAAATTAGTTTTTTCATTAAATTGAAATGTGCTGAAATACCATTCAACTAATTAATGGAAGTAGGCAACTCTAGTTAAAGATTGCATCACATTCCCAAAAGTACGATTAGGATTGCAGTGTATTATGCAGTAAAATGGAGTGTGTATCTCTACCTTCGACAGGTTTCAAGCAGTAGCAAGCTGGGGATGGGACTGGCGACCTGAGAGCAATAGTGTAAAGGCTTTCTAATAAAATTTTGTTCCATAGAATATTCACAAACTATCACTGAGTGTAGGTATTATAAAAACTATTGATATTATTAGAGAACTAAATATCTCTTTTATAAAAGAGAAAAAGAGAGAGAGAACACTTTTGTCTGCCTGAAAGCATGAGTTGATTTTCAAAATCAAATTGTTTGAATTTCAAAAACTCTATTTTGAAAACTGAACACAAATAAGAATGAGATAAAAATGAAATAGGAGAAACTGCAAGCTATTGTTAATACTATTTATTATTTATTGAAAATATTTAAGTATACTTAAATTATACCCCTGAGGTCACTACTCAGGGATATAATTATACATTTGAATAAACTGATATGTTTATAAAAGTAAACATTTCAAAATACAGTATTTCCTAAAATGTTATGTGTAGAGAGCAAAAAAATAAAAATTAAGCCAAAAAATGAACATTGCCAGTATTATAAAATTACATACCTGCCAGCTGTTTCCATTCTGACATAGGTCTTATTTTGCCATCTCTTCTATACCAGTGAGGTTTACTCTGACAAGACATTTATCTGAACAATAGTACTTTCTGTGTAAAATCAAATCTAACTCAATGTAACTTTTACAAAAGCTAAATAGCCAGGTACATGTCTGGATATTATAGACTGACTGACTTCTGAATGTGAACCTTGTCTTTGTATCTAATTAGCTAAGCAACCTAGAGTTAAGTGACTATTTACCCCAGATCTTTAGTGTTCTTATATGTAAAGTGCAAATAACTCTTGGTTGTTTTTGTTCAGTATCTAAGTTGTGTCCCACTCTTTGCAACTCCATGGATTATAGCATGCCAGGTTCTTCTGTCCTTCACTATCTCCCAGAGCTTGCTCAAATTCATGTCCACTGAATCAGTGATGCTGTCCTAACTATCTCATTCTCTGCCACCCCCTCTCCTTTTGCCTTCAGTCTATTCCAGCATCAGGGTCTTTTCATTTAGGTGGTTCTTTGCATCAGGTGGCCAAAGTGTTGGAGCTTCATCTTCGGCATCAGTCCTTCTGGTGAATATTTAAGATTGATTTCCTTTAGGATTGACTGGTTTGATCTTCTGTAGTCAAACGGACTCTCAAGCATCTTCTTCAGCACCACAATTCTAAAGCATCAATTCTTCGGTGTTCAACCTTCTTATGATCCAACTCTCACATCCATACATGACTACTGGAAAAATAATAGCTCTTACCTCCAGAATAACCCAAAGTTATGACTCCTATTGATCCCCCATCCATCCCGTTCCTATCCCTCATTTCCTTGATCTCTGAAGCCTTCCATCCCACCATTGTCCTTTATGACTTGATCCTAACAATTCATGTGTTTTGCTATGACACAAACCTCCAGGGTGTTTTGCTTTTCTATTCTTATGCTATTATCTCTTAAGATACAGTTTTCTAAGTTTTTGTTCTTTATCTTTTCTAAGAGCAGAGGAGTGTATACAAGTATAGAGGCAACGTATTCTAGTAGCTGGTATAGAAACCCTACTGTATAAGGTTTATCACACATCATTTTTCTTTATCCCCTTTTTTCTTTGCCTCATTAACAACATCACCATGATCTTAACTCATGTATAATCACACTATTTTTTCCATACTCAGATGAGCTGTCCAAAAGTTGCACAACCATTTGAGCACAGTAATGTATCATCTTGGATCCTGCCTGTCCTTGATCCTTCCTGTGTTGAGTTCTTCAGAGAAGCCAGTCAATTTTCGTTAATGCACTATTGCAAACCTTGAATAAAGGCCAATATATACAACTGTACTTCAAACAAAGAACATAATCCAGCTTGAGTTTGTCAGTACAATAGTATTGTTATAATCTTTTTTTATATATACAGACATGATTCTGAATTTTATTTCTGCCACAGATCTGCTCTGACTTTAGATAAGTTACCCAATTCTATGAGGCTCGATGATTCACCTTAAAATTGAAATTAAAATGACACCTAGTTCATTGTTTATGAAATTTAGAATTTGAAAACTTTATATGTGTTGTCTGTGACCCAGTTAACATCCTAATTTCACAATTTTTTGACCTCTTAATTTCCATTACAGATAAAATCTCTATATTTTTATCTGTAAAGCATTCCTATGACCAAGCTCTGAAATTTTTCACTACCTAAATATTTAACTTTGAAATTGAGTTTTTGTCTCTCAGTATTTCTTTGGATACCATACCTGACCTTTTTAGATTTTAAAATCCTTGCTTCTGGTTCTCTTTGATTTATTTCATCAAGACCATCAATTCCATCATCATTCCTGTCCTTTACAAAATATACACCTTCTTATGATAGATTCACTCAAACCTGAATATTCCAAAGATCTAATTTCTAAGCTCAAGCTCTTTCTCTGGCACACAAAAGAATACAAAGAAAATGAGCTACCCTTATAAAACTGTGCCAATACAGATGCTGTCTCCCAACAATACTTCAGAGCTTCATGCTAGTCCTACTTCAAAACTATTATTTGTCCCTATGTTAATTCTCTTTCCAATATCCAGAATCCATGCCTTCTCATCTCTGGTCTTTCTTCAGAGATATCCTTCTGTCATTTTTCCTACACTCTTAGTAGGAGACCTTGCCTCCAAATTCCCCAGGAATTAAAAATAAGTCAATTCTGTCACTTGGAAATCCTCTCCAATTATTCTTCTTATCCTACCAGTTGGGCTTCCCAGTTGGTGCTAGTGGCAAAAACCTGCCTGCCAATGCAAGAGATTTAAGAGACATGGGTTTGATCCCTAGGTTGGGAAGATCCTCTGGAGAAGGGCATGGCATCCCACTCCAGTATTTTTACCTGGAAAATCCTATGGACAGAGGAGCCTGGCAAGCTACAGTCCATAGGCTTGGAAAGAGTCGGACATGACTGAAGTGACTAGCCCTGGTAGGTAGCATGCATCCTACCGGTTACCTTGTGCTCTCTGTGCTTAGTGGATAAATGTGCCCTTGTCTTGTTTAAGGTTATTGCTTTCTGATGCTTTGGATTTCATACTCACTTTGTCCTTCAGAGATCTTGAACCATCAATCATCCCCTTCTCTTCTGATCTTCTAATCCTTACTTAGTCTTTACTCCATAATATAAAGCATTTTCAATCACTTTTTTTTTTTTTAAAGAAAAGTGTAAACATTTTCAGAGTCCCCACAATCCCATCCTCTCCTTTATACCAAACTTTCTGAGAAAATGCCAAATGTGGGCTCCATTTAAGGTCTGACTTTCCATTCACTCCTCTAAATCCAGTCCTTGGCAACATTCTCACTATCGCACCATAACTGTTCTTGCCGGCTTTAAAATACTGCTGCGTGGTGCCAAACATAATGTGAACTTTTTTCCTTTTCTTGACCACTATGTACATTTGGTGCTAATGGCCATAAAATCCAATTTAGGATTCCTTTTTTGTTTGGTGTCTGTCGTATCTGGGTTTCCTTCTCCCCACCCCACCCCCCATCTTTTTTTTCCCTGAGACTTTTCAGCCACCGTTTTGGACTGTTCTTCCCTTGTCCTGAAATGCAACATGACTTAATTACATTCTTCACCTTCAGTTCTTTTCACTTTAAATATTTTCTTTTGGTGAGGTCATTCAGCCTATGGATTTTATAAGGAAAATTTTGTTTAACAATTACTTAGTAAGGAACTATAATATGCCAAGCACTCTCTTTGCAACGGGAACCTAATGGTGAACAAAATTGAATATCATCTCTTCATAGAGCTTAGATTCCAGTGAAGGAAACAAATAACACATATAAAATGCTTTTATCTGCTATTGAAAAAAAAGAAAGCAAGGTGAAAGTGATGGTGGCTGCCAGGGGCAGGAAGCAGGGGCTAGTATTTGACAGAGGTTTGTAGGGAGAAAGTTTAAATCACATTTATATCCCCGTGGTCTAGTTGTGGTCTCTGGCTCCCATATTACGTCCTGTGCCCTAGGCTGTCTTTGTTGCTAACTCAGCCTGACATCTGACATGCCAAATGTCAATGTAGAGGAAACTTTGGTGATCAATGAAACCACATACTATTAAAAAGTAGGGTAGCAATATGATAAGTTAAATTTGTAAGATCAATGTCAACTCATAACCAGAAAGGAAATCTTTTTCAAGTTCTTTCCCTCAGAATTGCCTCAGCAGCAGCACCAGGGGCAAAACATTTACCCACCACCAAGTCATCATCCTATCTTCAGTCCTCTGCTAATATTCTCCAGCAAAGGAAGATAAGCCTCCTTTGATGGCACCCAGATCCATGCCTTGGGATGAATAAAATGAGGAAGAGTTGAGAGTATCCTGCTGTCAAAAATGCTAAGGAATGAGTGAAAGAATAATAAGTCAATGTAGAGGGCTTCTACTAGCCAAATTTGCATATTTAAGCATTTAGAAATAATATTACTTGTTATTTGACTTTTGACTATTATTAATTCACTTGAAACAAATTAAATCTGAGAAAGCTGATAAGTATATCCAAAAGAATTATTAAGGACAATAAAGGGTAAGCTGTATTAAAATAAAGGAAGAGTTATAGAGATGATATTTATTTCTCATTTTAAAATACGGAATCTAATATAAATATATTTATTGTAGTTTATTAAAACTTTGTTTATACAGCATAGATATATACTTGTTTTGATCTGTATAACAAAAACTATAACTCCTAATTATACCTTGCCTGTTTCAAAGTCTTAACCAAATGTTAGGAAACTAAATACTGGCACCTCAGAATTTCTTTCACATACATTCATTTATTCAACAAATATTTATCAGATGAGATTATTTGACAGACACTCTAAGGCATTGGAGATGTAGTTCTATACGAAACAATACAAACTCCATGACCTTATGCAGTTTTCATTCCAGGGCAAGAGAAATCAAATTGACAGATTCAAAAGTGAAATATATATTAGGTGATGTTATGAAATATTTAATAAAATTTACATTCTTAGATCTGCTTATGCAGTCACAATGCTCTGTAAGGACATTCTGTCCGACATTTTTTAGAGGGTATTCAGTTGAGCGGTGGCCATATATACTCTTCAAAGAAAACACAATCAAATAAATCCAGAAGCTACTACTTCATCAAGATTTGCTATTAAACTGGAAAACCCTTGATATATGTATATTTCACTAGTAATATTCAAACTATCCTACTTTAATGTTTGCATGGTCCTTAAGAACTTACAGCATCAAAGTTATCAAACTTTTATGCATATGTATATTCACATAGTCAACATTTTATGAAGTATTGATACCAGTATACCAGCCACCAAATCAAACAAAATTCATGGAAATCGCATATGTAATGTGAATAAACTAATCTAGAAATAGATGAAGGTGCAAAGAGATTTTTTAAAAAAAAATGGAGCAGAAATCATCATGGCTTCACAGTCAGTGTTGCCAGTAGGCAATACATTTGAAGCCAACCAACATTGCTCATTGTCACCAGGAATTCCTTTGACTCATGGGAATTCTTTTTAGTCATTGCTGAGTATGTGTAACATGGGTCCCTCTCCTTGGAATACTCTGTAAATGAAAAAAACAAAAAACACAAAAATCTACCACAGTGAAGTTAAATGACTTCCTAAATCATTAAGCACAAGTGAGACAGAGAACTGAAAATAGACCCGAGATATCCATGGCCATAATTGCATCACTAAACTGCACTCTCCTTTTGACAAAAGCCTTAGAATGATTAATAAGCTTATGGGTTATAGTGCACAGAAGAAACTTCCTTGTAGACAAACAATAAGGAGATGTGTTCTCATTTTCTTTTAATATCTTAGCAAACCACAGACAAACATATTAAAATCACATTATGCTGGATGATAAAGCACTTTCATAAAGAGATTTGTTGCTGACTTTTACTTCAATGGGTTTTAACAGAACAATCTTTTAAAGTTCTTGGCTTAAATGCTGATGTTACTGATAACATTTGATTTGACTTATATGGTTAGCCTATTCACAAGGATTATGTAGACTCTTTTCTTAGAAAATTTGAAAAATTATAAAATAATGAGATGTTATTGCTTGATTTCCATCTACAGGAATCAAGTGATTAATATATTAGTTTTAATGTGTCCCAGTAGAATATACTTTTTGCACATGACCCACAGTAAAAAATAACTTTTATATTGTTGTTTTTCCCTTCAACACATAATTTGGAGCTATACTATTAAAAGCAATGTATTTTGCTGTTTTATTCAATAATATTTCCTTTTTTAACATTAGGCAAAACATACATTTTAGGACCAAGTTCAGTTTGGTCTATTTTATAGAATATCATTACAATGATTTCACATTATGTGGAAGATGCATGCATGGAATCTTTCTTCTGCTATAACTATCATACTGTGGATAAGAGGGTTTTGTAAGAAAGATGTTTGCTAACTGCTTTTCAAATTCCTCAGCAAAAAACACACAAAACTATGTATCATCTTCTCCTGCACGATTAGAATGCAGAAAGTTTTTCTCTGCATCGCTTCTTCCCACCAGCTCAAAAACTAACCATGATTTTACTTTTGCCTCAATCATTTTAAAAAGAGGTCTCACCAGGGACACAAACTACGTCATACCAAGCTTTCAACTAACATATTTTCAGTCCTCATCTTATTTATCCTCTCATCAATATGTGACAGTGTTGACTATCCCTTCTAAATCCCTCTTTTCTTTAATCTGTTCTTACACCATTGCTCAGCCTTAAACCTTTTTCATTCTCCATATTTTCTAGTCTCAACCTTGAGCACAACTTAGGTTATCATTTATATGAAAATATGAAAAGTATTTATAAATCTATGTCTCCAGCTCAGACATTTCTTTGGCATTTCAAGCCAGTATAGTCAACTTCATAGTTGACCTCTCTCCTACCTATTTTGGTGGCTCAGATGGTTAAGACTCTGGCTGCAAGCGGGAGACCAAGGTTTGATCCCTTAGTCAGGAAGATCCCCTGGAGAAGTGAATGGCAACCCACTCCACTATTCTTGCCTGGAGAATTCCATGGACAGAGGAGAGTGGTGGGCTACAGTCCATGGGATCACAAAGAGTCAGACACGACTAAGTGACACACACTACTTATTGACACCCTTATTTAATATTGAAAACCATTTGATGTATCAATAAAGACTCTTCAAATTCAACCTATCCATAATCAAATGTTATCAAAGAGCTCAATCCAGTGGTTTGTTCTTTTCGAATACCGCCTGTTTCAGTGTCTGTCACCAATGTACACACATTATGAAAGTGCTTTATCATCCAGCAAATGTGATTTTAATGTGTCGGCTGTATACATTAGATATTTATAAATATAAATATACATCTATATCTCCCTTATTCCTCATCCAGCCCTATTAATTTTATCATGTAAATATCCCTTACTTCTCTCAATTTCTACCCACCACGTCACTACATATAGAAACCATTGTCTCTTACCTTGTCTGTGTTAGGTTTCTGCAAATTTCTTTCTGGATCTACTATTACCCTCATCTTAATCATTCTTCACCTTGCAGCCAGAGTATATTATTCTTAAAAAAAACACGTATCTGATAATGTGAATTTCCTGGGGAGGGGGGGAACCTTCATTATGTCCTACTGCTTTTAAGACAAAGTCCTAAGTTCTCAAAGAGGCATAGAAATCTAACACAGCCCAACCTCTCTATAGCCCTTCAGTTCCATGTACTCGCCGTTACCCAAGCCCTTGTCCTTTGTTCTTCCTTGCTCTTTATATTGAAGCTCTGTGGGAATATTTTGCAATTCATCAAAGATACTTTGTTTCCTTTCATCCCTTCACTGTTGTCATTTTAAATACCGATAGTGAATTTTAATATTAACTTTGCTTTCCTGATTTTTACTAAAACAGATTTTGCCCCCAATCACTACATCCAGTCCTTTTCCATAGCCTTTGCTTCTTTCAACATTTCTCATAGAGAATATTTTAATTGTCTGCCTATCCCTATAAAGCTGTAAGCTTTAAGAGGGCCTATACGCTTCATCTCTCAATTGTGTCTTATTCTTTGTGACCCCATGGACTGCAGCCCACCAGGCTCCTCTGTCCATGGGGATTCTTCAACAAGAATACTGAAATGGGTTGCCATGCCTTGCTCCAGGGGATCTTCCCAACCCAGGGATTGAACCCAGCTCTCCCACTTTGCAGGCGGATTCTTAACTGACTCAGCCATCAAGGAATCTGTGTCTATTTTCCTTAGCACTGGGTCTCCGCTATTTATAAGAAGCATTTACCATATGTTATTGTTTAATATATGCTAAGTCACTTTAGTCATGTCCGACTCTGTGCGACCCCATAGACGGCAGCCCTCCAGGCTCCCGTCCCTGGGATTCTCCAGGCAAGAACACTGGAGTGGGTTGCCATTTCCTTCTCCAATGCATGAAAGTGAAAAGTGAAAGTGAAGTCGCTCAGTCGTGTCTGACTCTTCGCGATCCCATGAACTGCAGCGCACCAGGCTCCTCCATCCATGGGATTTTCCAGGCAAGAGTACTGGAGTGGGTTGCCATTGCCTTCTCCAGTTTAATATATAAACTCTATTAATAATAAGTTAAGAAATAGATTTCAATTGTTACAAGAAGTGTATTATATGTTGAAAGAATATTTTAACAATAATTGGTAAACATAAATGATGTTAATAAAGATGTTCATGGACTTCGTTTCTTTAGGAAATTTTCAACAATTAGCTTAGAATCTATATATATTGTGGGACAAAATCTCTTTTAGGAATTTTCCAGTTATAAATACTGAAAAAGACTGCAATTACAGAATTTAGCTAAAATTACATGATCACACTTTACAACTATAGCTAGAGTCTAAAATTAAAATAATTTAAGCTCAAAAAATTTTATGAATTAATCAGAATAACTAGAACCCATTCAAAAATTTTAGTAACTACTAAATAGTTCCAAAATAACTAATTCTCATACAGTTCAATTTTGTGCCACAGATTTACTTGGCAGTATATCCAATAAAATGGTAATAGGATGCATATAACGTGCAAACTTGGATCCATAACTTATCTCTATAACTACTATACATGCGCAAAATGCACACAAAGTGACAAAGTGGTTATTGCTATATCTGTTTTTCCTGAAAATTTATAGTGAATACCATGTATTTTTAAAATATATATAATACACTGTACATTTACAAAACATTTCTAGGTGCACAATATAACATCTTACCATGCCCAAGATTTTGACAAGGAAATTAGAATATTATGACTGTTGCCTAATTATATATGATGCCAAGATATAAGATTTTGAATACTAAATATCTTAATCATGAAGAAGATTATATGGTTATTTAAGACAGTTTGTTTATCAATTCAAACTGAAACAACTGCCCAAACAATTGTAACACGCTTCAAAACTTAAATAATTCGAGGTATCTACCAACTGACTTAAAATAAATGAAACTTGAGTGTCCCAAAACCTCACCAGCTAGTGAAATAAAATGAAGTTGCATTTTAGTGACAATTACCTAACAAATATTTTACTATTACAGTTGCCTTTTGCATATTTAATACAAGCCACTTGATCTCTCTTCTTCTCTTCTAATAATGTACCTTCATGTCTATTCCTAAAGATCTCAAAAGGAGGCCTTATACGAGATAAAAGAACAATCAATTGGTTATTTTAACCAAGAGACATCTACCATCTTATTCCTCTTCATCTTCAACTTTTACATAATAAATATTTCCTTCCTGTGAAAACCTTGAACTTACCTCATAGATGTCATTGGCTCAATAAAGGCATTGTCTTCTGCTAACTGAGGCTGATTTCAATGCAGAGATAAAGAGATGGCATCATCTAGCTCCATGCCATTGTTTGTCATTTGGCACTTAAAGCAGTACTCTTGTCCCCAGAAAATAACTGGCCCTAACATCAGCTTTTTAATCATACCTTCTCTCTTCCTGTAGAGGCTCCAGATGAGTCATAGAGTCTGGATGAATGCAGATGGCACCCTGCCCCACCCACTCTACACTTTTTGTTTTCTTTTTTAAATTTTCTTCTTTGTATTTCACTAATACAATTGCACATACATAAGTTCATCAAAGGACTTTCATTAAAATAAAAGGTTCTGTGGATAGCAGATATCTCAAATAGATGCTGGGGTAGAGGATATCACTTAATGCAACTAAAGGATGAAAGCAAGACATAGGAATACACTGAATATTTTTAGTACATTATAGACTAGTGTCAAGGAACTAAGTGACATTATGAGTAAAGTGTATTTTTTTTCATATTTTGTTCATTTTGTTTTAAACCACTATCCAGTTGACAGACATTAAAGTGTACTGAATATGTTATTCTTAAAATATTCTATTAGACCAGTGGCATATAACAGGTAATGTGAAGTTGAGTGAAATGTGTTTTTTAGTTCATTTGTTTTTAACTGATGGAATGATAGAAACAGAAGAGAGTTGGCTTTTCCCATGACATTTTTATGGAGAAAAATCAACTCTAAATTGAAGAATATTTTGTCATGAAATACATCAGAGTTCTAAACAACTATTTGATTGTCAATTCCATATGAACATGCTTTATGATTTTCAGAATTGTGTTCATCAGTTTCATATCCATTCCTATAGTGTGGAAATAAATGCTTCATATTAGCCAAAATTAATAGAATGTTCTGGCATATTTATATTTAGACCACCTAGTGTACATTATTTTGTAAAAATGATGTAGTAAATTTGACCCTCCATATAGATCAAAATTTGATCAGCATTGGTTGAATCTATGGATGCAGAAGTCATGGGCAAAAAAGGTGAACTGTATCTCCTACTATTTTCAAGTTTAAGATTCCCCAGTTTAAAATGTATATAATAACTTTTCCCAAATCACGGAAGTTTAGGCTCTCAGATGGGAAGGCAATCTCAAAAATCATCTCTATTATATACTTGTTCAACACGGGCTCTAGAGTCAGAATGGGTGGCCTAAGTCCTCCCACTTGCTAGCCCTGAGCCAAAAAGTATGATATTTTACCGTGGGTTGTGCCATGGTGAAATACAGAGAGTAATAGTATTTTTCTCTGTGAATGTGTTTTGAAGAGTGAATGAGTCCATTAATAGGAAATGCACGGAATAGACTCGGCAAACTGTTATTTATTTTCCTATTATCTCAGACCATTATGTAAATCAGAAAAATGAAGAAAACAAAAATTGTGTCATGAAATTATGATCAGTTTGTGATACTATTCATTCATTTTTATTGTTTTCATTTTTTCTTCTTTCTGCCCCTAAATATTCTTTGGATACCTAGTCAGTGTGGGATAGTACTAATACAGTTCTCTCTGCTAGTTCCTTTAGTGTTCTATTGCGAGCAAATCATTATGCCCTACTGCTGCTGCTGCTGCTGCTGCTAAGTCGCTTCAATCGTGTCCAACTCTCTGTGACCCCATAGACGGCAGTCCACCAGGCTCCTCTGTCCATGGGATTCTCCAGGCAAGAACACTGGAGTGGGGTGCCATTGCCTTCTCCACATTATGCCCTACTGTAGTATAAATGGTAATGTGCCAGAAAAAAATGTTCTCCTGGTTCCTGCCTTGAAGACTCAGGGTCATGTTTAGTTATTTCAAAACTAAAAGACTAAAGCATCATGATCTATTGAACTTTTTTTAGAAGTATATTGCACTGCAAATTTTAAGACACTCTCATGTGGAAAATAAAGAAAAATATATGTAGGTGGCATGCCAGACTTCTCTGCTTAGTCTTACTGACTCTAATTTCTATACCCACATACTACCCAATGTAATAGAATAACAGCTTCAACCTCTGAAGTTGCATCCATTCATATGTAAAAGTTTCCTCTGTAATACAAATGCTCACTGTATAATTTTGAACAGAAGAGTTGATGGCAGTGATTTTTTTGAATTTCCTTTCAAGGTTTTTCTTTAAATGTCACTGATAATTTTGCTTTTAATTCCTCCTTGAAGTAAAGTGTTCCATTTTCTCAATAACTGAGTAACAAGAAAGTTTAAGTAAATATGCAATTTGAATTTTCCATTTTGTAATATCACAGTCCGTATTTCTCCTCCTGACTTAAAATATTTTTTCTTTATTTCTACTGTCTTCTAAGAAGATATTGTGTATTTTTTTGGATACAGATGCATTATCTCCTGTTTGAGGCTACATGTCCTTTGGGCTTCCCAGATGGCACTCGTGGTAAAGAAACCACCTGCCTATGCAGGAAACATAAGAGTTGCAGGTTTGACCCCTGGGTTGGGAAGCCCTCCTAGAGGAGGCCATGGCAATCCGCTCTAGTGTTCTTGCCTAGAGAATCCCCATGGGCAGAGGAGCCTGGCAAGCTATAATCCACAGGATCACATAGAGTTGGACATGACTGAATTGATTTAGCACACACAAGCTGTTTGCATTTTCATATTTCATTTCCTTAGAAAATATTCTCTGCTTATGAACTTTGGTTTTAAGATTCTTAAATCTTCCATTAATAAATATTTCTGGTCTCCTTTAAAAAGTGTTATTTTAGTTTATCACATATATTTTAGTGAGAATAACAGGACTGAAAAGAAGTGCTTCTGCAGTTGATTATAATTGAAATGAGAAAATTGATATTTGGTCCGGGTGTTCAGATCAGGAGACTGGTTTTAATTTTGAAGGATTATGTCCTGTCAAGTGTGGAGGCCACCCTGGTTTTCTGATAGTTAAATGGTAGAAACTCATGTTCTGATACCAGTAGACTTAAATATAAAACTCACTCACTTCGTGTTGATTCAAAGTTTGCTAAGCAACATTTTAATGATAAGCTGTCTTCCCACACTGACTAGAAACTTGGGAATTCATAAAAACTCCACAACATTTCTTGTGCATTCAACAGTCTGTGACCGTCCTGAGAGAGGAATTAATTCTTAGGGTAATTACCAGATCAGATTCTGGTTCTACTCTGACAAAATGGTAGTTCAAGGCAAGTGCTACTTCATGAGGCAGTAGCTGAGCTGGGCACTCACCCTCATATAGAAATATACTCTATATCTTTAAGAGTGTGCTCTGCATTTAAAACACCTACTGACAAAATTATTTCAATGGCCAATCTAGTGAAAATAATTAGGTGACCAAATTTTATATTATTGTTCTATATTATATAGAATGTCCATTAATATAAGAAAAATTTGTTTTGTAGTATCAAACTCTTACTATGCATCTAGGATTTCTCATAGTTTGTCTGGTTTAACTATTATAAAAATAGATCACAGTCTTTATAAGTAAAAAAAAAAAAAAATAGAACTTCCACAAAATTAATTATTATGTTGATGTCATACCATGAATGTCAGGTCTGCTGTGAATCCAAGAACCAATTTGCTTCCACAGAATCTGGTAAAAGTTTTGGGTAAGGGAGGCCCTGAGGATAAGTTGATGAACTCTCAGGTAATAACTTTGGAGAACAATGTTGCATAGTTATAGGAGAATCTGAGAGCATCCTTGTTATAGTTCTTGCTTCTGACTCCTAAGTGAACAGATGAAGGAAAATGATATTTTATATATGCACACAGGACTTACAGCTCCTCTGTCATCACTTCCAATTATGCTGAAAATTTTCCTTTCAGTCCTTATTATGTTAATTTTTCTTTTTTTTTTTTCCTGTGTACATGAAATTTGTGACTCATTTCTTTTCTTTTTTTTTTTAAATTTTTATTACAAGCATCCAGCATCGTGCATTGAACCTGGACTGGCGTCTCGTTTCATACATGACATTTCACATGTTTCAATGCCATTCTCCCGAATCTTCCCACCCTCTCCCTCTCCCACAGAGTCCATAATCCTGTTCTATACATCAGTGTCTCTTTTGCTGTCTCGTACACAGGGTTATCGTTACCATCTTTCTAAATTCCATATATATGCGTTAGTATACTGTATTGGTGTTTTTCCTTCTGGCTTACTTCACTCTGTATAATAGGCTCCAGTTTCATCCACCTCATTAGAACTGATTCAAATGTATTCTTTTTAATGGCTGAGTAATACTCCATTGTGTATATGTACCACTGCTTTCTTATCCATTCATCTGCTGATGGACATCTAGGTTGCTTCCATGTCCTGGCTATTATAAACAGTGCTGTGATGAACATTGGGGTACACGTGTCTCTTTCCCTTCTGGTTTCCTCAGTGTGTATGCCCAGCAGTGGGATTGCTGGATCATAAGGCAGTTCTATTTCCAATTTTTTAAGGAATCTCCACACTGTTCTCCATAGTGGCTGTACTAGTTTGCATTCCCACCAACAGTGTAAGAGGGATTTTACATGTTAATTTTTATGTATGT
>NW_011494961.1:1891451-1891896 GCF_000754665.1 Bison bison bison
ATCTATATATATTGTGGGACAAAATCTCTTTTAGGAATTTTCCAGTTATAAATACTGAAAAAGACTGCAATTACAGAATTTAGCTAAAATTACATGATCACACTTTACAACTATAGCTAGAGTCTAAAATTAAAATAATTTAAGCTCAAAAAATTTTATGAATTAATCAGAATAACTAGAACCCATTCAAAAATTTTAGTAACTACTAAATAGTTCCAAAATAACTAATTCTCATACAGTTCAATTTTGTGCCACAGATTTACTTGGCAGTATATCCAATAACATGCTTCAAAACTTAAATAATTCGAGGTATCTACCAACTGACTTAAAATAAATGAAACTTGAGTGTCCCAAAACCTCACCAGCTAGTGAAATAAAATGAAGTTGCATTTTAGTGACAATTACCTAACAAATATTTTACTATTACAGTTGCCTTTTGCATATT
>NW_011494961.1:1891996-1895108 GCF_000754665.1 Bison bison bison
GGTGTATATGTACCACTGCTTTCTTATCCATTCATCTGCTGATGGACATCTAGGTTGCTTCCATGTCCAGGCTATTATAAACAGTGCTGTGATGAACATTGGGGTACACGTGTCTCTTTCCCTTCTGGTTTCCTCAGTGTGTATGCCCAGCAGTGGGATTGCTGGATCATAAGGCAGTTCTATTTCCAATTTTTTAAGGAATCTCCACACTGTTCTCCATAGTGGCTGTACTAGTTTGCATTCCCACCAACAGTGTAAGAGGGATTTTACATGTTAATTTTTATGTATGTATGTTAATTTTTCTTAAAGATTATTTTTGTTAACAGATTCTGTGTTTACTATAAAAATGTTTCAAAAAATGTAACACACATATATCTCACATAGATATCATCTAGTCATACTGAGGATCGAAAAGAAAGGAGAACCAAGTGTCCATAGGTCTCCCTTTATTAAGTTTTGATTGAGAGTTACAGATAAAAGAGCAGAGACAACTCATCCATCGTAAATGTGTCTGTGCATATGTGTGCATGTAAGTAAAGGTGAACTGGGGGTGGTAATAGAAGGTTTGTTTTCTCCTGTTGGTAAAAGATGAAGGCGACAGATGAGATGAAAGAATCTTATAAAGAAAGTAAAATAACATATCAAAGCCATGTTCTGAGACTGTATTATCTTAAAAACATATCATTTCTTCTTTGTTTCTCATTTTTCTCTTACTGTATAAAATATTGATGCTAAAATTAAAATTTTCATAGATACACATATTTGCAATGAATATAAATTAGAAATTTTTAAATGAAAGATTTTACTAATGTCTATTTCTCCCACACTATTTCTGAACACTACTGTTCAGAAACATTAACAAAATGGTATATTAAATGCCAAGGAAATAACAGATAATGATTTATGATTTTCTGAACATAAATCCCTTCAAAAAATAAAGGGAAAGAAATGTGGCATTCAGAAGCAACTATAAACATGTGCTGAAAAGAAATAACTCAAAGTGTTCAAATAAATATTGAGGAAACACATGAAGGAAAATTCCCCAAGAGAGAAACATAGATCAGACATTCTATGTAACAAAGATAAAAAGTATATCTTACAAAGTGAAAGGTACTAGATTAAATTCCTATTAATGTAATTGTGTCCATATCAGGTATGTCAGTATATTTTAATTGTGGCAGCAAAAGATCAAGCTTCTACATTCAGGGATTTAGTAGTAACATTTAATCTGATTAAAGATTAACCAGATCACTGATCTGTACAGCAACTGTGGGCTAAATATTCCTGTGGGCTTCATTAAGGCATGGGTTGGTTTGAGTAAAAGGAATTAAAGTAGACCTCTTCCTCAGAAAAAAAAATAAACTCAGATCATTAACAATGGAGTGCAGTATATTAACAGAAGGGAGTAACAAGAAAGTCAGTGAGCCTCAAAGTCAGAGGAAGTCTTCTGCAGGATTTAAACCACATGACTAAATCACACTGACTTGTTGCTTGTAAAAAATAATAAAATTAAAAATAATGTAAAACATTAACAGATTTTTCTCTTAAAATTAGACTGCTTTTATTTTCTAAATGACAGAATTGGTTTTTAGTGTTGCACATTACAACCTTTTGTAAGCAGTAGACTGTGAAAAATCATAATCTTCCAGCATGCTATTAATACTTAAAGTGTCTATACAGTTAGTATAACTGAAACCAAAATTTCCTGCACAACTTCTATTTCTTGAAGATTTCATTTTCACAGGGTTGTCTCACTGTTCTGCAGTGCTGGCTAGAACTTAAATTTCTCCCTTGGCCCTCACTTGGCCCTAATCAGACATTCATATACAATCACCAGAAGCATGTCATTCCAGTCCACTCACCTCAGTAGGAAACCAGATTCGGTCTGGAGTCCTGTGAATCACAACCAGCTCTAAAATCCACAGTCTGATTTTCTGATTCTTCCAGGATTCTCTCCTAGGATGTTCTCTCATTTTCTCTCCCCATTTATTATTAGATTAATTCAGCAAATACTCATAGACTATTATTAGTAACACATGCTGTAGAGGTTAGGTATTTTTAAAAATGGATTAGATATCACACTTGTCTCAGTTGATTAGAACAGTATATTCATATAAAAAAAATCAGTGTAAGAGGTGGCACCAGGTAGTGTTTTTAACAGGGTGGTCAGTGAGGGTGACCTGAATAAAGTAGATTCTGAGTCATGTGCGAATCCCAGGACAGAGCTTTCCAGAATGAAGGTGCCATGCAAAAGCACTTTAAATGAAGTACATCCAAGAGAAAATGCTTGATTCTCTCTCAAATGCATCGATTCCCCCATCCGGGCACAGACCAAAAATACTCTTTGTTATTGACCCATTTTATTATATGGCAGCTGCCTGTAAGGCTTCCCTAATCCCTGGGTTGGGAATATCCCCTGGAGAAGGAAATGACAACCCACTCCAATATTCTTGCCTGGGAAATCCCATGGACAGAGGAGCCTGGTGGTCTACAGTCCATGGGGTCGTAAAGAGTCGGACAAAACTTAGTGACTAAAACCACTTAAAACCAATCAATTGTCTGTAATGTGAGACTGTTGGGAGAACTGGGTCTCTCTGGGTTAGTTTGAAGATGAAATAAATGTATATGTAAAATTACTTAGCAACTTGATATATAGATAGTGAATGTTATTAAATAATAGTTGATTTTGCTATTATTGTTATTCAATATTTATTTGAAGACATTTCATTTTGATGTTTTGTTTGTTTTGCTAACATTTCCAAAAGCTTGTAATCTCTTATTTGTGTCATCTCTGCTTAGATATACTTAGTGTTTCCCAGGATCATTGTTACTTTTTACTTGCTATTACTTTTTAGGCTTGGAGATATGGTTAGAGATTATGGCTTTTGTGATTTTAATTTGCACATATATATTTGAGTGCAAACATACACATATTTTAGGCATTTTTATTCTTTAGATTTTAGTCAATATGTTAAATGAGATTCAGAGCATTGAAAATAATCTTGTAATTTCTATTAGTAAAAAAAAATTTTAAAAATGTTAAAAATAAACAATTTAACTTTAATTACTGTTCTGTGGTTTCTAACATGAACTTGTAATAGTTCTCTACCAG
>NW_011494961.1:1895208-1901212 GCF_000754665.1 Bison bison bison
GTCATGTGTTAAATTTCCCTCCTCTCATATTGCCAGTGTTTACTTATATCTTTAAATTTTTTGTTTTTTGCCATATTCCTTTGTATATAAGGGTTAGTGGGTTCAATGAATAGCATTTCTTTGAATTATGTTTTCTGATATTATAGTACCTAATAATAGGTACTAATTCTCACTGAATTTTTTCAGCTATATATTTTTAAATTTTCTTGGTCTTGTTTCTCTCTTAAAGGTAACTTTTAAATTTCTCTTTCATAGAAAAAATCTAAACTGTAATACTTAATAAAGTTTCAGATGTGTATTTCTATTGCCATACTGTAGATTTTCTTCCCTTTCTCAAGCTTTGTTGAATTTTACTTGGCTTGTTTGTGCTTGTTATAAGGGATCTGTCTGTTGCTTTTATACCTGCAGGGCAGGGGCTGTCAGTCAAGGGAAATCTGCCTCTAAGGGGATATTTGGTGATGCTGGAGCTACTTTTGTTTAGTACATCTCAAAGTCGTCTAGTGGGTAGATATTAGGTTTGCTCCCAAACATCCTGTAGTACACAGCTCAAATTGTCAATGGTGCTAATGTTGAAAACTCTGCCATAGGGTGTGGAAGGTGATTTTGTTTATGAACATAACTTCAGATTCCTCAGAACCTGAGGAGAAAACACCAATAGCCAAAGTTCTATTTTTAATTATCCTACAAGTCATCTTTTAATTAATCAGCTATATCTTCGAATGTATATTCCTCAAATTAAAATAATTCCTAAAATAGTTTTCTGTGGTACCTGCTCACAATCTTACTTTACAGATTTTATTAATTTGTTCTGATATTTTAACATATATTTTTATATTTTATTAAATTATAACTTACTTCCTTGAGAATTGCTTATTATTTCATCATCAATTTAGAGTTATATCTACAATATTATTTTCCAAAAAGAGACATCAAACTTAACAAGTTGAGAACAAATGATGTGGGGAAACACTCTGTGTCTTCTTTACCCAGAAATCTGTGTCTTTGGAGAGAAAAAATAGTACCCTAAACAACCTAAAATACTTTGTAATCTCCTTAACCATCTCTGCAATTTAAAAAAAACAAGTAGTGATGGTTGCTTAGAGTTAGAGGCTGGGGAAGAAATGGGATGGGTGGACATGGGAGTGGTAACTAAAAAGCATACGGTTTCTTTCAAGATAATTGCTAAGTCACTTCAGTCGTGTCCGACTCTGTGCGACCCCATAGATGGCAGCCCACCAGACTCCCCCGTCCCTGGGATTCTCCAGGCAAGAACACTGGAGTGGGTTGCCATTTCCTTCTCCAATGCATGAAAGTGAAAAGTGAAAGTGAAGTCGCTCAGTCGTGTCCGACTCTTAGCAACCCCATGGATTGCAGCCTAACAGGCTTCTCTGTCCATGGGATTTTCCAAGAAAGGGTACTGGAGTGGGGTGCCATTGCCTTCTCTGAAGATAATTAAAATGTTCTAAAATTGATGGTGGTGATAGTTACACATTTGTAAATATATTAAAAATCATTGAATTGTATGCTTTATATGGATGAATTGTATGGCATGTGAATTATATCTCAATAAAGTTTTTTAAAATGGTAAAAATTAAATAAATAAATAAAAAATAAAAACTACATCTTTCCTTCTGTAGTATTCATGGGTTCTATGACTGTTTACTGCCTTCACCTCTAACCTCCTTTCCCGCCATGCACACATACACAGAACATTTTCTAAAGATCTGTGTATTGCATGATCAAGTGTATTGAGACCCATTTTCCTCTGTTCTGACTGTTGACTGGAAGTTGTGGCTTTTGAGTAGATTCAGAAAGAGAAATCAGAGAGGAATTCAGGAGAAAGAAGACATGATGTGCCTCAGAAGTGAAAATGGGGGTGAGTGTCCCAGGGTCACTCAGGGTGACTTCCCACACTGCTGCACACGTGATTACATTTATATTAGTCTTGACCACGCTTCTCACTCTAACCACATCACTATGTGGTTGGTAGAAATTCTTCCCAGGCTGAAAAATATTATATTTTTACCTATACAGCATATTAAAAAGCAGAGACATTATTTTGCTGACAAAAGTCCATGTAGTCAAAGCTATGGTTTTTCCAGTAGTCATGTATGGATGTGAGAGTTGGACCATAAAGAATACTGAGAGTTAAAGAATTGATGTTTTTGAACTGTGGTGCTGGAGAAGACTCTTTGAGAGTCTCCTGGACTGCAAGGAATTTAAACCAGTCACTCCTAAAGGAAATCAGGAAACCAGTCACTCCTAAAGGAAATACCCTGAGTATTCACTGGAAGGACTCATACTAAAGATGAACCTAAAGGAAATACCCTGAGTATTCACTGGAAGGACTCATACTAAAGATGAACCTTCAATACTTTGGACACCTGATGCAAAGAACTGACTCACTGCAAAAGATACTGATGCTAGGAAAGATTGAAGGCAGGAGGAGAAGGGGATGACAGAGGATGAAATGGTTGGATGGCATCACCGACTCATGGACATGACTTTGAGCAAACTCTGGGAGATGGTGATGGACAGGGAAGCCTGGCATGCTGCAGTCCATGGGTTGCAAAGAGTCAAATTTGACTGTGCGACTGAACAGCAACAACAACAACACTTACTTTGCTGGGTTGTTGAAAAATTTAATAGAACTCTGATAGAGGTAGCATATAGATGCAACACTCTTTATCAAAATATCTTGCATTTTTTTCTAACTTGCCCATGTGTCTTTTATGGGAAGGGCTTCTGAATAATTTCTGGGTACAGAGAGGCCCCATTTCTGGATTCCTCTGGCTTTTATATTTGTACCTCTTCTTAGGCTGCCAAGATGAACTAAGTTCCATTTATGTTCTTGGAAGAAACAAAAAGCCATTAGGAGTTATGTCCATGAATAGATGTACTGTGCTGTGCTTAATCTCTCAGTCATGTCTGACTCTTTGAGAACCCATGGACTGTAGCCCTCCAGGCTCCTCTGTCCATAAGGATTCTCCAGGCAAGAATCTTGGAGTGGGTTGCCATGCCCTCCTCCAGGTGATCTTCCCAACCCAAGAATCTAACCCAGGTCTCCCGCATTGCAGGTGAATTCTTTACCATCTGAGCCACAAATAGCCCTGGTTTTTTAGGGCATCCTTTGTATTGCTGGCTTGACAACATACTCTGTAAAAATGACTTAATCTGAGTACAAGTTGTTATGCCGTTTAGAGCAGATTTTATTTCACTATTAATATTTTTAAAAATTTAACCTGAGATTTTTGAAGTCCAGAAGAATTTAGAGATATATTAGTCTCATTTCTCAATCCTATCAAAGGACAAATTGAGGCTGGGGAAGTGAGAGTGCTTTGATCAGGTCTCAGATGATTCACTTGGGAGATGGAACTAAATTTAGGTTTTATTATGGGCTTCCCTGGTAGCTCAGCTCCTGCAATGCAGGAGACCTGGGTTTTATCCCTGGGTTGGGAAGATCCCCTGGAGAAGGTAACCACTGCCCACTCCAGTATTTTGGCCTGGAGAAGTCCATGGAGTATCCATGGGGTCTCAAAGAGTCAGACCAAACTGAGCAACTTTCACTTTCATGATCTTGTTACCCCATATGCTTTCCACTATGCAGATACTTCGATTTCACTTGTCCCTAGAATACATACATGAAAATTAAAACCAAGAAATACATATATTTAAGAAGCATATAAAATCATTGCTCCTAAGTCGCTTCAGTGGTGCCTGACTCTGTGCCACCCCATAGAAGGCAGCCCACCAGGCTCCCCCGTCCCTGGGACTCTCCAGGCAAGAACACTGGAGTGGGCTGCCATTTCCTTCTCCAATGCATGAAAGTGAAAAGTGAAAGTGAAGTCGCTCAGGCGTGCCTGACTCTTAGCGACCCCATGGACTGCAGCCTACGAGGCTCACCCGTCCATGGGATTTTCCAGGCAAGAATACTGGAGTGGGGTGCCACTGCCTCCTCCTAGGACATTTTAGTAAAGGTTATTATTGAGAAAAAAGTCATGGGACTGCATGGGATTGGCTGATAAGTTCATTCATTCAAATATTTATTAAGCCCTTGTTTTGTGCTAAGCAGTGTTCTTCTAGGCACTACAACAATGAACAATGAACAAAGAAAAATTCATATCCTTTGAACTCATATTCTAATGCAGAGGGATAATAAAATAACACACATACAGTATGTTAGCAATCAATGTTAAGAAGAAAGGTGTTAATAAAACAGGGATGGATGGGAAGGTTGCATTTTTAGAAAAGGACTGCCAGGAAAGCCCTCAGTGGGAAAATGTTCTTGAGTTTAATTCATGAAGGTGAGGCTGTCAGCCGTGCACATACCTGGATGACTAGTATTCTAGGCAGAGGCAACAGCACATGCAAAGGTGCTGAGCAGAAGCAGGTCGAGTAAGTTCACGGAAAGGCAGGGACTGTGGCTGTAGACACGAGATGAAAGTGAAAGTCGCTCTGTGGTGTCTGACTCTGCAACCCCATGGACTGATACAGTCCATGGATTCTCCAGGCCAGAATATCGGAGTGAGTAGCCCATCCCTTCTCCAGGGGATCTTCTTGACAAACAGGGGTCTCCTGCATTACAGTAAGTTTCTTTACCAGCTGAACTACCACAAAAGTCCTGTAGACAAGACAGCCGGGATAAAGTGCTGGGAGATGAGGACTGAAAGTTAACATGCAGGGACGCAGGGGAATGGGTGGTGAGGGTGGGTGGTGAGGGTGAAGAGGAGCAGCTCTAGTACTAGGTATTGATTAATCAATACTATTAATTAACAATAAATCAATACTATTGATCTAGTATTAGGTAACGATTTTTATGTACTTTGAAATGTATGGTGACTATAAACTTACCATTTGTATTTTCAGTAACTCATCCTTTCTATTTTATATTAACATAAACTTCACCACTATATTATCATCCTCCACTGGAAAAGGTCAGTTTTCAATCCAATCCCAAAGAAAGGCAATGCCAAAGAATGCTCAAACTACAGCACAATTGCACTAATCTTGCACGCTAGTAAAGTAATATGCAAAATTCTCCAAGCCAGGCTTCAGCAATACGTGAACCGTGAACTTCCAGATGTTCAAGCTGGTTTTAGAAGAGGCAGAGGAACCAGAGATAAAACTGCCAACATCTGCTGGATCATCAAAAAAGCAAGAGAGTTCCAGAAAAACATCTATTTCTGAATTATTGACTATACCAAAGCCTTTGACTGTGTGGATCACAATAAACTGTGGAAAATTCTGAAAGAGATGGGAGTACCAGACCACCTGACCTGCCTCTTGAGAAACCTATATGCAGGTCAGGAAGCAATAGTTACAACTGGACATGGAACAACAGACTGGTTCCAAATAGGCAAAGGAGTATGTCAAGGCTGTATATTGTCACCCTGCTTATTTAACTTCTATGCAGAGTACATCATGAGAAATACTGGTCTGGAAGAAGCACAAGCTGGAATCAAGATTGCCAGGAGAAATATCAATAACCTCAGATATGCAGATGACACCACCTTATGGCAGAAAGTGAAGAGGAACTAAAAAGCCTCTTGATGAAAGTGAAAGAGGAGAGTGAAAAAGTTGGCTTACAGCTCAACTTTCAGAAACTAAGATCATGGCATCTGGCCCCATGTGTCAGAATTTATTTTGGGGGGCTCCAAAATCACTGCAGATGGTGACTGTAGCCATAAAGTTAAAAGAAATTTACTCCTTGGAAGGAAAGTTATGACCAACCTAGGTACCATATTGAAAAGCAGAGACATTACTTTGCCAACAAATGTCCATCTAGTCAAGGCTATGGTTTTTCCAGTGCATGTATGGATGTGAAAGTTGGAGTATAAAAACAGCTGAACAACAAAGAATTGATGCTTTTGAACTGTGGTATTGGAGAAGACTCTTGAGAGTCCCTTGGACTGCAAGGAGATCCAACTAGTCCATCCTAAAGGAGACCAGTCCTGGGTGTTCATTGGAAGGACTGATGCTGAGGCTGAAACTCCAATACTTTGGC
>NW_011494961.1:1901312-1906013 GCF_000754665.1 Bison bison bison
TGACTCAGGGAAAAGACCCTGATGCTGGGAGGGACTGGGGGCAAGAGGAGAAGGGGACGACAGAGGATGAGATGGCTGGATGGCATCACTGACTCGATGGACATGAGTTTGGGTGAACTCCGGGAGTTGATGATGGACAGGGAGCCCTGGCATGCTGCGATTCATGGGGTCACAAAGAGTAGGACACAACTGAGCAAGTGAACTGAACTGAACTGGGGCTTATATATTTACTCCCTTTCCTCTTAAAACAATTTTTTTTCCTTCAATAGTGAGCATCACTGTGTCACCTTCTGGAAAACTGTGAATGAACTTGGTGAGTATGTAGTACTCAGATGGAGTATTGAAATAGATGTCATGAGGGAAAGCAGTGAGGGAGTAAAATAGATGGGTGGAAAGTTTTGAACCCATATTAGTTTGTATGTTATACAATAAGAATAGCCATTATATGTCCTCTTCAGAGACTAGCTTGATAAAATGACATTAAGTGAAGATTGTTCTAGTACCTGAGTTGGATGAAACTAGCATTTGCAAACTTTTCACGGTTGGTAAAGAGATACGGACCACAGCTCATCTTTTTCATAAAAGCTCTGGGATAATGAGTAGCCTCCTAGAAACAATTGATCTGTCTGGGGACATGAAATAAAATGTATCAACCATATTGTTATAATAAAATTGAACATATTACCTCTACCTGTGAGAGAGTCTCTCACATTCTACTGAATGAATAAAAATCTTTCAAGATAGCCCTGTTTTCATTTCACAAACCTAGTCTCATCTATCCACAGTGATTCCTTTTCTACAAATTATGTTAGCTTAATCTCGGTCCAAAATTTGGGATATGATGAAGGTCAGGGTACTTTTCACTTTAGACTAATACATAATATTAATGATTTGAGAATTAAGCTGTATAACACTCAGAAGAATAATTGGTTAATACGTAATTCTCTAGAAGTGATTTCTTTAATTGTTTAATTGTTTTTTTAATTTAATTAATTGTTTTTTTCTGGCCCCTATTTGGGGAGCATTTCCAGAGCAGTGTTGCATAGGTGGGTTGGTCAATATAATAATGCAGTAATCTGGAGATTCAAGTACCTTTATGAAGAAATAAACCTCTGCTTATAAAAAATAACTCTAATAGCTCTAGGCACAAAATATCTATGTACCCTTTAAAATGTTTCAGTGCATAACAGACTATTTAATACTTATTAAACAAAAGCAGATGCATCCAAAATGTTGACCTTTTAAATCTAAAAGATTTTGCCATGGAAATAACTATATTAGATAACAGAATTCTTTGGCAGGAAATTGATATCTGATTGAAATTCAAGTTATCACACTTATTCAACAAAGACCTAGTATTTCCCCAAGGACTGCTCTTACACAGTTTGTGAAACTGAAAATAACTTCTTCAAATTTGCTGTCAGTTCTTGTAGACTAGTAAGTGTTTGCAGGCTTCACACGTAGATCTCTTTAGGGCACGACACAGTTACTGAAATAAAATGCTCAGTTAGTATCTCTTTAGTACTCATTTTAAAGACTTTAGGTCAAAGTCAGTCTTTTAGAGAACCATTGTGCAATTTACATTTGAATATGTACATGCGCAGAAAACTCTATGGTAATATAAATGTGTACATTCTGCTGCTGCTGCTGCTGCTAAGTCACGGCAGTCGTGTCTGACTCTGTGCGACCCCATAGACGGCAGCCCACCAGGCTCCTCCATCCCTGGGATTCTCCAAGCAAGAATACTGGAGTGGGTTGCCATTTTCTTCTCCAATGCATGAAAGTGAAAAGTGAAAGTGAAGTCATTCAGTCGTGTCTGACTCTTAGCGACTCCATGGACTGTAGCCTACCAGGCTCCTCCATCCATGGGATTCTCCAGGCAAGAGTACCCAAGTAGGTTGCCATTGCATTCTCTGATGTGTACATTCTATGCTATCATTATTTTTTAAGTTATGCATTCAACTAAAATTTGAACTTATAGTATCATTTTAAATTTATTCAATGGGTATATAATTTATATATATACCCATTTATTCAATGGGTATATAATTCAATAGGGTATAGCTTTACATTTTGTGTCACTGGGCATATGTCCTTGTTTTCTCTGTTATTTCACTTCTAAGTCTGCTGCATTAGCAAAAATTAGTAACGAAAAATGAGAAAGACAGGAAAAAAGAAAGAGAAAGAAAGTGCATCTCAGGCAGATGTGGTAATTCTGTAAACACTGAAGGAGAGGCAATCACTATAGCTCATGACCAAGATCTTTGACTAACTCACTCTCCAATTCTAGGTCATTCTTAGAGCCCTTATAAGAAACACTTGTCTATGAGATATTTCGAAGAGCATTAATTGTATCAACTAACATTCATACTTTTCATCTGAATAATCTTGAGCAATTGTTTTTACTAACTTCACTTTAGTATGTGTGATAGCCCAACTGGTACCATGGTCCCCTTTATAGCGGTTTGTCTCTATCCATGAATTCTGGGTAATTTGACAACCATTAATCTTTGTGTTCTAAGTGTAAGTTTTCTGAACTGAACTGAAATAGGAGATTTGACTGTACTTTTATATTCTGTAGTAGTTCTGTTATTTTATTTATTTTATGAATATCTAGTCCAACCTTTTTCAAGATTTCTTTTAAATACTTTCACGTACACTAATGAGAGAGCTTTGCAGTAGTGAGTAGATAGCCTGACAAAGGCAAAAAGGAGAGAGGGAAGGAAAAGTGATATAAAGATCATTATTATAGTAAGACTCAACACATAAGCTTGATTATATCAACATCGGAATCTAACCAGCTCAGTTAATCAGTCATGGAAAATTGCAGAGGTTTAAAAATCGATAATCAAATAAATCCCAAACTGTTGGCTTGCACACATAGTTATGGCTAGATATAAGCCCTGAAAACAGTGCCTGTGGGTGAAAGGAAAGGAAGATTTAATAAAGATCTAAATCCCTGTCTGTACAAATTTAGATGCCTGTTTGTGAAGAAACTAAAATAAAGAGACTGACTGTTTCTGACCCTCTTGTAAACAGCAGGTAAGCCTCAGAGGAGAGTGTGCTCAAGGTGCAAGTTCAGATCACACATTGCCACTGTGTGTGGCTTCAGGTGCCAGAGCAGTCTCCCTCTGCTTAAAACTGTGCCTAAGGCATTCAAGGCTTCAGTTGCTACTATGCAGTATTTAGTTTGATCTATCACTGTGCATATCTTGAGATACTCGTATCCCCACGGTTTGGTGCTTTAGACATCATTGTACACAAAGAACACAGCTTAGGATTCAAGGGTGTACAATTTGTGTAACTTTAGATGCCAGAATCTGTGTGTTTGTATCCAGAATATGTATCTGCATCCACCAGTGGATACAGCTTCATATGCTTAATTTCAACCAAAAATTTTTCACTTGGAGAAACAGAGGTACAAAGGGAATTTTACAAGTAATATGCACATAGTTATACTATCAGTCTTTTTAAAAGTTCTCTTTAAAATTATCCATTCAAAATGTTATATTACATGCGGCTCAATGTATAATGACTTTTAGGCATGATTTTATACATTCTAGAATGTTCTTCCAAAATTCATGAAATTCCAAAGTAAAGTAAAACAATTACAATCTAGTGGGCCATGAGAACATTGAGTGAAGTGAGTTTTAAAATGACTTTGTGTGGTTAGTTGTGTCCGACTCTGTGACCCTTTGGACTGTAGCCCACCAGGCTCCTCTATCCATGGGATTTTTCAGGCAAGAATACTGGAGCAGGTTGCTATTTCCTCTGCCAGGGGAATCTTCCTGACCAGGGACTGAACCCATGTCTCCTGTGTCTCCTGCATTGCAGGCTGATTCTTTACCCATTGAACCATCAGGGAAGCCCATTCATTAAATTTTTAAATTTTATTTTTAAATTGGAAGTTTTCATCTATAAAGGATGTTGTTGTTGTTAAGCCACTCAGTCATATCCAACTCTTTGCAACCTCATGTACTGCAGGACGCCAGGCTTCTCTGTCCTTCACCATCTCCTGGAATTTGCTCAAATTCATGTCCACTGAGTCAGTGATCCAAACATCTCATCCTCTGTTGTCCCCTTCTCCTCCTGCATTAAGTCTTTCCCAGTGTCAGGATCTTTTCCAGTGAGTGGGCTCTTTGCATCAGTGACCAAAGTATTGGAGCTTCATTCAGCTTTAGCATCAGTCTTTCCAATGAATACTCAGGGTTGATTTCCCTTAGGATTAACTGGCTTGATCTGGCTCAGATGATAAAGAATTTATAAAGGAAATCCTGCTAATTCCCAGTGAAGCCATTTGGTAAGAGAAAAATGGGTGTAAAATCATAGAGGAACCGATGTCATTGTTGTCATGATGCTATTGTTATGGAATCCTGTTAGACCCAGATGTATCAATGTATTAGAGAAGAGAATTGATAGAGTTCACGAAACCTTTACCTGGGAAGACAAAGTTGATAGTGTTATATATTGAAGACATTGTACAAATATGTAAAAAGATAAATGCACATGTAGAGACATATAGCATATCTATATTTATGTGTGTATATATATATATGAACCATGCCATACTGTGAACCATATATAGAGAAATACAATCTTTTAATGTTTATCTTATATTTATCGCACTCCTAATAGATTTTAGATACTACAAACAGTCTGTTGCATATTGTATTAGTTTCCTAGGGTTACTTTAGCAAAGCA
>NW_011494961.1:1906113-1908818 GCF_000754665.1 Bison bison bison
GCAAAGCATCGGGAACTAGGTGGATTAAAACAATATAAACTGACTGTCCCACAGTTCTGAAGGCAAGACGTCCAAGTTCAAGGTGTCACCAGGGCTATGGTCTCTCTGAAACCTATGGAGGAATGCTTCCTTGACTTTTCCTAGCTCCCAGTGGTTTGCCAGCAACCCTCGGCATTCCCTGCCTTGCGGCCGCACAGCTCTGATCTCTGCCCTCTTTGTCATATGGTGCTCTCCCCTGTGTCTTGCTCTTGCCACATAGCAGGCTTTTTATAAAGACTCCAGTTATCTTAACCTAATTATACCTACAGCAACTCTGTTTCCAAATAACACCACATTCTGAGGTCCTAGGGGTTAAGACTTCCCAATGTACCTTATTTTAAAAGGGACATGATTCAACCCTTACCACATAGGTTAGCTGATTTCATTGTCTTTAGTCTTATTATTTTGTCTTAAAATTATCAATGTTTTACAGATATGAAGAGATTCTAAGTTGAAGAAATTTAATGAACTTCCAAGTAGTAATTGGAGGAGCTGCCATTTGATCCTCATCTTTCTAATCACAAAACCAGTGTGGAAATTCTCACAAAAAAACTGTCAATTAATATGCAAGACATAGTTAAATCAATGCCACTAAGTACAGTAGAAGCCAAAGGACTAATTAACTGTTTCTGACTGGAGAGATCATGAACGTCTGACTATAGGTTATTACAGTTGAGTTCAACATTAATGGGCGGGTTGGAATCTATTAGGGAAAGAAGAAATGTGTAAAGACTGGGAAGGGCTTTGAGAAAACTATGAAAAGATTAAAGATTTAAATAGGCTGCCCTTCAGCTGCAAGTAACAAGTCTCAGTACACGCCACTCAATTTCACTAAAAACAGAACAGAAATCTGTTACTTCACGTAATTCAAAGTTCAGAAATAGTGCCAGATTCAGAGTTAGCTTATTTCAGTGTCTTCAGGTCTATGGATTAGACCTGAGTTTCCCTTAGCTTCACTCTCTTCCTGCAGATTTTCTTCTCAGGTGTTTGCCTTGTAGTGACAAGAGCAACTGCCATCTCTCTGTGGACCAAGACTCCCAAGGAAAGAGGCTATGTTTTCTCCTGGCATTATAAGAAAAGGTCCAGTTATTCTTACTCACTGCACACGTCTGCCCCTGATGCAATGACTGCATGACCTATTAGAATGTAAATGCAAAAAATTTAGAAGAGTGTATGGAAGGTCATTAGTGTTATACATGTGTTAGTTGCTGTTCCTAAATGTTCATTATTAGTGACCCAGAGAACCCAGCTTAAGCCTCTGTCATTACCCTGAGTGTGTTCCTCTCTATTCTGAGCTGCTTAATAATAGGCTATGATCTCTTACTCACCTTATCTCCCCAGTGACTATGACTTTTCTGAGTGTACTCTCCATTGGTTTTTAAAGCTGAGTGTCTGTGTGGTTTATCTTTCCTGGGGAAGATCTAGAGGTCGGTGAGTCTGATGTGTAGCTCAAATCCCTCTCTCTTCAGGGAAAAAATGTAATCCTTTGTAATCCTCCCCAGAATTGCTGCTGCTGGCGTGGGGTTGTTTTCCTTAGTGAGATTGTCTCTCTGCCTTTTCTACCCATCTAATGCTGTCATTTTATCCTATGCTATGCATTCTCTGTGTTCAGAGTTCCTTTCTGAGGAACTTCAGTCTTCATGTTCCTTTCTGAGAGAATTATTCCATATGTAGTTGTAAATCTGTTGTGTTCTTGGGGGAAGGTGAGTTCAGGGTCTTCCCATGGTGCCATTTTGAAACTTCCTCTCAAGCAGACTTTTTAAAAACCTTTACAATGATTAAAAATGAGTCAAATAATTACTAATATGTATTTACACACTTCAATCAGTTTCTGACCCTAAATCTAATAAGTGTCATAAATATTATTTCTAAAGTATACTCTTTTATCATCATCACTCTTTTAACTTCTTTGATAATGTTGCCTGCAGTCTTCAGAGTTTGAATTTTATAATTAATAAATTCTAATTGTTCACATCTTTAATTACCTCTTTTCTGAAGACATGTTTTTTTTTTTTTCAGACATGTTATTTTTAATTGAGGAAATACTTCATTTGAGAATTTTAAGACACCTCCTAATGGAGGCTCTTTTCTTTTCACTTCTTCAGTTCAGTGCAGTTCAGTCACTCAGTCGTGTCCGACTCTTTGCAACCCCATGAATCGCAGCGCGCCAGGCCTCCCTGTCTATCACCAACTCCCACAGTTCACTCAGACTGACGTCCATCGAGTCAGTGATGCCATCCAGCCATCTCATCCTCTGTCATCCTCTTTCTCCTCCTGCCCCCAATCCCTCCCAGCATCAGAGTCTTTTCCAATGAGTCAACTCTTTGCATGAGGTGGCCAAAGTACTGGAGTTTCAGCTTCAGCATCATTCTCTCCAAAGAAATCCCAGGGCTGATCTCCTTCAGAATGGACTGGTTGGATCTCCTTGCAGCCCAAGGGACTCTCAAGAGTCTTCTCCAACACCACAGTTCAAAAGCATCAGTTCTTCGGCGCTCAGCCTTCTTCACAGTCCAACTCTCACATCCATACATGACCACAGGAAAAACCATAGCTTTGACTAGCCAGACCTTTGTTGGCAAAGTAATGTCTCTGCTTTTGAATGTGCTATCTAGGTTGGTCATAACTTTCCTTCCAAGGAGTAAGCGTCTTTTAATTTCATGGCTGCA
>NW_011494961.1:1909041-1909860 GCF_000754665.1 Bison bison bison
ACAATTATATAATTCAAAAATTCAATTTCATACACCCCATGAGCTCACATAATTTGATTTATTCAGTACAACTCTTGCATCTATAGAGCTTATTTTCAATGTTTTTCTCTTTGGAAATTTTGTAGTTAATAATTATATGTCAGTCACTCCAGTACTATTGCCTGGAAAATCCCATGGACAGAGGAGCCTGGTAGGCTACAGTCCATGGGGTTGCAAAGAGTTGGACACCACTGAGAGATTTCACATTCATGTTCAAATCTTGAAAAATGAGGATATTTGCTGCTCCACTTTTGAAATACTTTATTCAAATTTTCTAAATGCATTAGAAAAGGATTCAAACAAAATACAGAGAGCTAATGCATCTAAAAGTTAAATATGACTTTAGGCATTTAGTCCTTCAAATAGCTACACATGTCTAAAATCTTATTGATGACCTGCAGCAAAGAGAAAAGCACATAACTGCTATTCTTTCTTTTTCTCTCTCTCTATACATACATACATATAGATATAGATATAGATACAGATACAGATACACTGGGCTTCCTGGTGGCCCAGAGGTTAAAGTGTCTGCCTGTGTCTGCCTGCAGTGTGGGAGACCTGGGTTCGATTTCTGGGTTGGGAATATCCCCTGGAGAAGGCAATGGCAATCCACTCCAGTACTCTTGCCTGGAGAATCCCATGGACAGAGGAGCCTGGTGGGCTGCAGTCCATGGGATCGCAAAGAGTCGGACACGACTGAGCGACTTCACTTTCACTTTCACATATATATAAGCCATCTGATGCAAAAAGCCAACTCATTGGAAAAGACCCTGATACTAG
>NW_011494961.1:1909960-1919922 GCF_000754665.1 Bison bison bison
GAGGTTATTGATATTTCTCCTGGCAATCTTGATTCCAGCTTGTGTTTCTTCTAGTCCAGCGTTTCTCATGATGTACTCTGCATATAAGTTAAATAAGCAGGGTGATAATATATAGCCTTGACGTACTCCTTTTTCTATTTGGAACCAGTCTGTTGTTCCATGTCCAGTTCTAACTGTTACTTCCTGATCTGCATACAGATTTCTCAAGAGGCAGGTCAGGTGGTCTGGTATTCCCATCTCTTTCAGAATTTTCCACAGTTTATTGTGATCCACACAGTCAAAGGCTTTGGCATAGTCAATAAAGCAGAAATAGATGTTTTTCTGGAACTCTCTTGCTTTTTCCATGATCCAGCGGATGTTGGCAAGAAGCATCTAATATTCTTAGTATAGTTTTTTGACCTCTTTTAGGATACCTTTCTTCCATACTTTTTTCAGAACAAACTATCTCTAGTTGTGATTATTTTGCCCATTGCAACAAATTTAGATGCTTTAGAATGGTAGGTTGCAACTTTATCCCATTTCAATATAGAGTATAAATTTATGCAATATAATAGAAAAGCCATAAAATTCTTTGTACAAGTTATGATATTGGAAAGTACAATTATATAATTCAAAAATTCAATTTCATACACCCCATGAGCTCACATAATTTGATTTATTCAGTACAACTCTTGCATCTATAGAGCTTATTTTCAATGTTTTTCTCTTTGGAAATTTTGTAGTTAATAATTATATGTCAGTCACTCCAGTACTATTGCCTGGAAAATCCCATGGACAGAGGAGCCTGGTGGGCTGCAGTCCATGGGATCGCAAAGAGTCGGACACGACTGAGCGACTTCACTTTCACATATATATAAGCCATCTGATGCAAAAAGCCAACTCATTGGAAAAGACCCTGATACTAGTAAGGATTGAAGGCAAAAGGAGAAAGGGGCAGCAGAGGATGACATGGTTAGATAGCATCACCTACTTAGTGGACAGGAATCTTAGCAAATTCAGGGAGATATTAGAGGGCAGAGGAGCCTGGCATGCTGCAGTTCATGGGGTCATAGGAAGTTGAACATGACTTAGCGACTGAACAACATCAGCTATCAGCTCCCTTACAAAAATACTGTAGTTCAGTTACTCTAGCTTCATATACTAATACACCCACACACATACACAGAGAAATATTTGGGAGTTAAAGCAAGTACACATCCTCCTCAAATTTGGAAAATAATTGAGATTTTTTAGAATCAATCATAAATTATATATGTACCAAAATTGATTTCAAATACATTTCAAATCCATTCTTGTTTTTACCTATTTTAGTAAAAATATTGTTTCTACCATGATTCCTTGTTCTACCAAAATCTGCACTTTGAATTATAAAATGTTACTTTTATCTTTACTGGTGAGTTTCAATTGGGCTTACAATAAATTTATAATAATATCAAATGTCACATTAACTTTCAGTAGCTTTGTTTTGATTCCAATAATAGAAGGAAAATACTTTGAACCATTAATTGAATTTAACTTTTCTGGTTTATATTTTAAATCTTTGAATATGCTATCTTCAAATGACATCATTTAACTTTTTGTGATATGATTTTTCTTCTAAAGGACTAAGACTAATATCTCATTTCAAATATAAAAAGCTTATCATTTAAAATGATAACAGTCAATTTGAGGGAAGTCACATGATCCATATAAAAACTCATACTTCATGAGAGACACGTAAACACCTTTCTGGAGCTCAGTATGACAAATCATCATAGCAAACACATTCTAATGAAACTAACTAGCAGTAAAGAATCTGCCTGCAATGCTGGAGATGCGGGTTCAATCCCTGGGTCAGGAAGATCCCCTGGAGAAGGAAACGGCAACCCACTCCAGCATTCTTGCCTAGAAAACCCCATGGACCAAGAAACCTGACGGGTTACAGTCAAGGGGGTCACAAAGAGTCAGACATGACTGAGCAACTAAACACACCCATGTGTGTGTACTCAGTTGTGTCCAACTCTTTAGCAGATTCACAGATACTTATCACAGTAGTTTTCATAGATGATAAATGTTAATATTGCTGTTGCTGCTAAGTCGCTTCAGTTATGTCCAACTCTGTGCGACCCCATAGATGGCAGCCCACCAGGCTCCCCCGTCCCTGGGATTCTCCAGGCAAGAACACTGGAGTGGGTTGCCATTTCCTTCTCCAATGCATGAAAGTGAAAAGTGAAAGTGAAGTCACTCAGCCGTGTCTGACTCTTAGTGACCCCATGGACTGCAGCCTACCAGCGTCCTTAGTCCATGGGATTTTCCAGGCAAGAGTACTGGAGTGGGTTGCCATTGCCTTCTCCGAAATGTTGATGTTATATTTACATTTTTTTAAAGTGTTAAACAAAACACTTTTTTCATCGTATTAAATACATGGACTTTTTGTCTCATTACTGCAGAAAAGCACCATTGCAAAATTAGCATTGAAAGTAGTAGCATAAATAGTATGTCAAACAATATATTGCAAAAGCACTGTAGTGAGAATATTTGAACTACACTCTCTAATCTATTTAAACTCTGTTGTAGGGCTGCTCATTATTTATTACTCACACATATTTCACATTCACCAAGATATAAACTTTATTGCCCACCTATCCCATTGGTTGACATTCACGCATTGGGCAGGCTTCAGCACCCCCCATGGCACCTCAGCAGTATAGTTACATTCTTGGCTAACTTGGCTATTATCCATGCACCTTCATCTTATCAGCAAATATCCTAAATACTGAGCTTCAAAGAGTCAGGAGTTAAGTTGAAACTGAAGCAGTGCAAGGAAAGAAAGAAAAGAAATGTGTTATTACTGACACTCTTCATTTCTAACCACATGTGAAAGTAAGGACTCTGTGGTTTACATGTGTCTCACATGTGTCAATGGGGGAAAAAAAATTGCACACAAGAGTTCCGAGTTGAGTTTTTTTGGGGGGACAATGTAGAGAATATGGCCTGGGATATATCCTCTCAGTTTTGAAGAACTGCTCTGAAGAAGTGTGTGTGGGGTGTCAATATGTATGTGATTCTGGTAAAGGGGAATATATGCAACCAAGCACACATTTTTGGCAGAAGTTTACTCCTAGTCACGAGAGAGTTGCTGCTGAGCACAAGGAGCAGACGTCTCTGTTAATGATTTTAGTGTTTTCCTAGGTATGAAAAGATGTCAGAATTTGGGCTTATGACAGTTTTCTCAGAGAACAGAGCGCTTCATTTCTGATTTCCACCCTGAATTCCTTTCAGGATATATTGATGGTTGGCAACTGCTGTGGAGCAAGTGACTTAATCCTTGTAGAACCAGATGGCAAATGACAATTCTTAGATGGCACATGACACAGGAGGAAGATATGGGAGAAACAGGAAGTAGAAAACGGAGTCTACCAATCTCATGTGGGTTTAGGTAATTATTTAAACTATATTTAAAGAAAAATTTAAAAAAAACAAAAAACAAAACAGAAAAATGCTGAACCAGATAGACAGCTTATCTGAACAATAGAAATTAACTAGAACTGTCCATGTCAAACCAGGCTACTTGACTAATAAGTTTCTCATATGAGTCAGTAAATTCTTAAGTCTTACACTGGCATTCCTTTTAATTTCTATTTATTTATTCAATTTGATTGTTGTCTGGCGGGGTTTTTTTTTTTTAATAAATTGCTTCTAAAGTTATCTTTGTAATGATTTAATGGTTTCTGTGTTTTCCACTGTGACATTGCTCTGTGTTTCATAATTCAGACATTTTGAGATATAAGTTATTGGAAAAATTAATAGTGCTTTAGATACCATGGAGTGAAAGAGCCAACTTGGTCATGTCATTTTAGTGTTTCTTTTCCTATTTCCATAACATTAAGGTTAAAGTTCAGAACTTAGGAGCAAGACAAACCAAGTTCAAATGCCAGTCCTGTTCCTGGGGCAGCTTAGACACTTGAATCCCTCTGTGGCCCAATATCTTCATGTGCATCTTATGAGGTACATATCCCATAGGGATTAAGTGAGTTAATAAAAGTAAACTGCTTAGAAGATACCAATGTTGGCTCTGAGCATTATCCTGAGGCTTCAGCTTTATTTCTCTTCTGTTCTTACTTGCTTTGCTTCCCATTTTTCTTTTACTATTATTCTTCTCAACTCATTGTGGGCTATAAATATCTACATTTATATAACCTATGTACTCTTTTAAAGAACTTTTTTAGGGTTCACCCAAGACCTATCCTAACGCAGCTTGGATTTGCCTTAAAATTTAGATGTTTTTTCATGACGTGTGCACGCATGCTGCGCAAAGTTGTTTCAGTCATGTCTGACTCTGTGCGATCCTGTGGACTCTAGAGCCTGCCAGGCTCCCCTATCCGTTGGATTCTCAGGCAAGAATACTGGAATGGGTTGCCATGTCCTCCTCCAGGGCATCTTCCTGACCCAGGGATCGAATTCATGTCTCTTTCATCTCCTGCATTGGCAGACAGGTTCTTAACCACTAGTGCCAATCACTTATTGCCCGGACCCTACAAGGGTTCAAGAAATCAATTATTGCTGTTGTTACTGTGGTTGCTTGGTGGTATTAGTGGTGGCATTACTACTCTTGAGGTCATTATAACTACTTCATATTATTATTTGAGAGTTACTATTATTATCACTTCTTTGAATCCAAAAGATGAAGGACTTGCCCTAACCATTTGTCACTATATTTCTTACACAGAAGGATTAGTATGTCTTCAGTTAATTTTAACAGAAAGAGAAAGGGACAAATCAACAGCTACCTTATTCAATATATACAGTTAGAAATCAAATTATGATGTTATTGTTTCTTAGCTTTCTATTTTTGACTGGGTCAAAAATAATGATCTTTGTAAGTATGAATCAATGAAATATTAATTTGTTTTTACTTCAAGCAGACTAAATTATGCCAACATGAAACTTCTGTTGGGAGTCTTTAGTTATAAGTGCATTTTATTATAGTTCAGTCTGCTTTCTCTGCAATTGCTGCTTCACAGTAAAATCGATGGTTCCCTAATCTTTTTCAAAAATGATGTCAATTAAAAGAAAAGTCTTCCTTTATATATTTTAGATCATTTGGTACAAAAACAAAATCCTCTTTTTTAAAACTTTTGTTTTTAATATTAACTACTCTGTATTTCTACTGGGAAAAAAGATTCTATTGCAACTATCAGTGATATTTATGTTTTGAAATCCATCTTTATTTTTGCAATAAAATAGCAAATTTGTTGAGAGGTAGAATGCATTTGCTCCATGGAAATCGTGGAAATCACAGAGCTAAATAGAGCGAAGCAAAATCTTGCAATTCAGTCACGTTTTCGAAAGTATGCTTTTTAAAAAAAGTCTTACTATAGATAAATTATCTTCAAAACCATATAATAAATTCTAGTGAGAAGAAAACATGTGACTATTATTTTTCTCTTGTCTCAATGCACATAATCTATATATTAAGAACAGATCTTTTAAAATGGTTTTAGGTACAGAGAAAAGCAACTTTATGTGTCAGTTAAATAATTCTATGTAACAAACTACCCCAAATTCAGCAATTTTACTCTTTAAAATTGTTAAGATTTGAATTTCTAAGTGCTTATCTGAAACTTCACAACTATAAGCAGCTGTAATATTAAAGTAAATTAATGTATTAGCTATTCCACTATTATTTACATAATAAGGATTATAAGTAACTCAAGCTTCATTTATTTTCATGTCCATGGCATTAATAAGTCTGCCTCTTTCTCTCTTCCCCTGTGTTGCTCATGAATCAGCAGATCGGCTGAGATCAGCTAGTGTAGCTGAGCTCTGCTAGCTTCAGCCAGGCTTGCTCATGCACTGCCAGGTCAGTTAGGGGCTCTGCTCAAAACTGGACAGTTGGCTAGGACATCTGAACTGGGCAGAATTGGTCCACATGCCCAGGCATGGTCTGACAGTTATATTGAAACAAGGGAATGAGTAGAAATCCATGCCTCTCAGGCCTTAGCTTGGAATGAACACAGTGGCATTTTCTTCTCATTCTGTTGTAAAAAACACATCATGTAGCAGACTCAAAGTAAAGGGTTAAGGCAATATGGTAGCCTTCTTATTGAAAGGAACCAGAAAGTCATGTGGCAAATGGCTTTAATACTAGACGGAGTAAAAAATGTAAGGCCAGTCCTGTGTTCCACTCCATTTTCCTGCTTTCTTCTTTAATCTGAAGCACTGATATTTTCCCTCCCAACTTTAGCTGCACATATCACAGAAGAAAAGCATGGGATTTTCATTTGTTTTGTTTTGTTTACTTTAGAGTTGTATTGGAACTACTGTCACCATAGACAGTGCACAACTAAAATAAGCTTATTAGAGGCACTCTAAAAGCAGTCTCTGGAGAAGGAAATGGCAGTCCACTCCAGTATTTCTTGCTTGGGAAATCACATGGACAGAGGAGCCTGGCAGGCTATGGCCCATAGGGTCACAAAGACTGGGACACAAATTAGTGACTAAATAATAACAACAAAAAGCAGTCTGACCTTATAAGAATTAAGTTTGAACTTTCATTTTCCCCACAAATCATCATGAAAAAATATTAAGTGCTTCCTTCCCTGGCTTTACGGCAACTCATTTCTTCCTTTAATTGAAGGTTTGAGGATTTCTGAGTGTTTATCTGTGAATTTATAATTGCAAACAATTTAAGTCTGAAAGGGAATTAATGTATTAGTTACTCTATTGTTGTCTGTGGACTTCCATGGTGGTAAAGAATCTGCCTACAAAGTAGAAGACCTGGGTTTGATCCCTGGGTCAGGAAGATCCCCTGAAAAAGGAAATGACAACCCACTCCAGTATTCTTGTCTGGAGAATTCCGTGTACAGAAGAGCCTGGCAGGCTCCAATCCATATAGTTCATGGGGTCACAAAGAGTCGGACACGACTGAGTGACTAATACACATTGTTCTGTACTAAGAAGCCAGAGTTATTTTTGTACAGTCCAAAGCTCTATCTGTTTCTGTGTTTATATGTTAACTTATCTTCCTGTTTGGACCTATATTCTCTAAAGAATGGTGTTTTCTATTGATGGTCACTCTGTGAAATAGAACCAGTATTTGTTAAGATTGTGAAAGTAATCAGCTTAATGGAAAAATTAGGAAAATTTTCAATTATAAAACTATGGAAATGACTTGATCTTTTTATATTCAGTACTATATAGGTAACTAATGAATCCAGATTTCCTTATTCTTCCAAAATGCAGGTCATGGTTCATTATGTGCATTTACATTAACAGATTAACATTGCAAATGTTTATGGAATGGAATAGAAAGAAATAAAGGCAAAAAGGAAAGTATTAACTGCATTGTACATAGTTATAGTAAGAACCATTTTATGAAACTTCTTTCTGGTATGTGTGCATGATGCGAGTCAAAGAAGTTTGACAACTGGTAACCTAAATTTTGATATCATAGCATGGATCTAAGAAATTCTCTGGCTCATCTTTCTTTCTTCCACAAACCAAAAAAAGAGTGTACAATTTAAATAAAGTTATTTCACAAAGTACAGTCTCACAAAAAATAAACAACCTTGTCAAAAAATTTGCAGGAGACACGAATAGATGTTTTTTCCAAACAAGATCTACAGATGGATGGTCAACAGGTACCTGAAAAGATGTTTAACATCACTAATCATAAAAGAAATGCAAATGAAAAACTGCAATGAGGTATCTATCACCTTACACCTGTCAAGATGGCTGTCCACAAAAGTCTACAAATAACAAATGTGGAAAAGCATGAGAAGAAAAGGAAACCCTAATACACTGTTGGTCAGAATGTAAATTGGTACAGTCACTGTGGAAAAAGAGTATGGAAATTCATCAAAACACTAAAAATAGGAGTACTGTATGATTCAGCAATTCCAGTCCTTTGTATATATCCAAGAAAGTGAAAACACTAACTGTAAAAGATAAACACACCCTAATATTCATTTCAGCTTCAATTCAGTCACTCAGTCGTGTCCCACTCTTTGTAATCCCATGGACTGCAACACGCCAGGCTTTCTTGTCCATCACCAACTCTGGAGCTTGCTCAAAGTCAAGCCCATCGAGTCACTGATGCCATCCAACCATCTCATCATCTGTCATCCCCTTCTCCTCCCGCCTTCAATCTTTCCCAGCATCAGGGTCTCTTCAAATGAGTCAGTTCTTCGCATCAGGTGGCCAAAGTACTGGAGCTTCAGCTTCAGCGTCAGTTCTTCCAATGAATATCAGGACTGATTTCCTTTAGGACTGACTGGTTTGATCTCCTTGCATGCCAGGGGACTCTTGAGAGTCTTCTCCAACACCACAGTTCAGAAGCATCAATTCTTTGGCGCTCAGCCTTCTTTTTGGTCCAACTCTCACATCCATAGCAGCAGTATTTGTAATAATCAAGATATTAGGAGCAACCTATGTGTTCATCAATAGATGAATAGGTAAAGAAGATGTGGTATATATATGATGGAATATTTCTCAACCACAAAAAAGAAATTCTGATATTTTTAGCAATATAAAGACTATTATGCTTAAATAATAAGCATAAATAAATAAATCGGAGAAAGACAAATAAGTATGTTATCACTTATATGTGTGGCATCTAAAAAATCAATGAACATAACAAGACAGAAATAGACTCACATATATAGAGATAAAGCTAGTGTCACCAGTGGGATGAGGGGAACAGTGAGGGGAGTGATAAGAATGGGTAGGGAACTAAAGCACACACACTACTATGTATAATGTAAATAAGCTGCAAGGGTTTACCATACAGCACGGGTAATACAGCCAATATATTCTAATAACTTTAAATGGAATATAATTTATAAAAATATTGAATCACTATGCTGTATACCTGAAACTAATATAATACTGCAAATCAAGTATACAGCAATACAAAAAAAAAAAAAAAGAAAATCTCACAGATCTTATTTTATTTTCTCCATTACCATATTTAAATGACTGTGATTCCAAATATTGCTTAGTATTTCTAAAGCCTAAGTAAAATCCTTCTTGCTGTATGAATGTTCAGGCCAGTTGTGATGTAAATGACTTTTTGTTTACAAGATATTTTGGAACAGATATTGGAATGTGAATGTCACCAAATTATTGATAACTTGCCATACAAAATGGTTGAAAGTACAGCTCCTATCCCGTCGAGTGTTTTGTAGAGTATAGGGTTTTAGATGACCAAGTGAAAGGTCATTGAGCTTACAGAATTATATAAAATAGCATTCTCTAGACTGATTCATTTAGAGAAACTCTTTGGTATAGTGAAAAGTTAACCAGGCTGGGAGTCACTGACTTCCCTTGCAGACTGCAGGTTTGCGGCTTGCATCTCAATGCTTTAACCTGACAATGAACACATTCTGCACTAATCATAGGATCGCCGTGAGACTCAAAGCAATCTATGGGAATGTATTTTGTAAACTCTAAATACTTTAAAAAATGATTTGAAGATAACATGATTTTGGTATTGAATGTATTATGAAAGCAAGCATATTGAAACAAACTTCTGCTGACAATAGTGACTGAGAACATTTTTGACAGATACCTTCTTTCTCTATATCACCCTAACAATAGACATAGAAGAGTCAGGTTCTTGCTGACTCCAGTTCTTGCTGGAGGAATAACTCCTTCCAAGGTAATCTGGAAATCTGAGATAGAGCAAACTCAGTTCAGTTCAGTTCAGTCGCTCAGTCGTGTCTGACTCTTTGCGACCCCATGAATCGCAGCACGCCAGGCCTCCCTGTCCATCACCTACTCCTGCAGTTCACTCAGACTCATGTCCATCGAGTCAGTGATGCCATCCAGCCATCTCATCCTCTGTCCTCCCCTTCTCCTCCTGCCCCCAATCCCTCCCAGCATCAGAGCCTTTTCCAATGAGTCAACTCTTCACATGAGGTGGCCAAAGTACTGGAGTTTCAGCTTCAGCATCATTCCTTCCAAAGAAATCCCAGGGCTGA
>NW_011494961.1:1920022-1957912 GCF_000754665.1 Bison bison bison
CCAAGGGACTCTCAAGAGTCTTCTCCAACACCACAGTTCAAAAGCATCAATTCTTCAGCGCTCAGCCTTCTTCACAGTCCACTCTCACATCCATACATGACCACAGGAAAAACCATAGCCTTGACTAGACGGACCTTTGCTGGCAAAGTAATGTCTCTGCTTTTGAATATGCTATCTAGGTTGGACATAACTTTCCTTCCAAGGAGTAAGCGTCTTTTAATTTCATGGCTGCAGTCACCATCTGCAGTGATTTTGGAGCCCCAAAAAATAAAGTCTGACACTATTTCCACTGTTTCCCCATCTATTTCCCATGAAGTGATGGGACTGGATGCCATGATCTTCATTTTCTGAATGTTGAGCTTTAAGCCAACTCTTTCACTCTCCACTTTCACTTTCATCAAGAGGCTTTTTAGTTCCTCTTCACTTTCTGCCATAAGGGTGGTGTCATCTACATATCTCTTGCTTAATTGCAGACACACACACACACACCCCTTAGTTTGGGAGACAGAGAAATGTTAATTATTTAGACTTGAGGACTTGTTTTTGCATTTGATTTTAAATATTAGCATGATAACTTAAAGTAAACAATTCATATTACTTTGGTTTGACCTTCAGGTAGAAATCAATGTCCTAAGTTAAAGTCTAGTTTTCTGTATCTTATAACTAAGATACAGAAAATTCAGCTTACAGTTTTATCCATTTTAGTTCATTTATGTTAGCCTTAAAGTATTTCCTATATTATATCATTATAATAATCTTGGAGAGGACATTCCATAGCAAGGGAAACTTAGAAGCCATCTCTCTTTCCGAATTGCATCTGAGGCATATGTGAAAAATTATTAGAACATGCCCCATAAGCTAGGTACTCCATATCACCACATATATTGAAATCTACAGATAATTGGATATTAAAAGAGATATCAAGATTTAATGATATTGTGCTTTGTACAGTGTCCTTCCTTTACTACTTTCTGTATAATCTCAATACAAATTAGCAGTTACTATGAAGTTAACTTGTGAATAAATGCTTCAAGTTGTAGTTATTTTTAGCCTCTTGGAGAAGAAAGGACTTATGTTGAGGCATCTGTTTTTCAAGTTATAAGAGAGATAGGAAAGTAAATGAATGATGCATAATTAGTGATAGAAATAACTTTAAGACATATAGCTATGTATAACTGCCTTATTCCTGCATTATGGCTTTATCCCTGGTTAATATCTATTAACCGTCCCACATCTCTCCCAGGGTCTCACTCATGTCCTACCACAGATTATTGTGATTCAGTAATGTTAAATTTGAAATATACATGTGGCTTTCATCTTATTCTTAGTTTACCTTTCTTTTTCTGGGATAGAAGAAGGCACAATTCCATTCATATTTTCACTAGACTAACCATATACATAGTAGTTATATGATAGAAAAAAATCTATATCTGCGATTCAGTGATTGAATCTAATTATAGGAGAAACTGGAGGCTATTCACTCAAGTAATCTACCAGTAAGTAGGATACCAAATTAATTTTTCTTTGCATTTGATGAGTCTCTCCTCTGTGTTTTTGTGTGCATCTTTTTATATATTAGGTAGAGTCTGAGGAGAAGTACAGCACCAAATTTATGGTAACAGCCGTTTCTTTAAAGCATATCAACAAAGATGAATTGGCAGATTCTGGGTTCACCATCTTTTATACAATATTGCCCTCTATGGGAACCTAAAATATTGAAGATTTTAGTAGAGTAGTAAGTATTTTTTTTGATCCTCATTTTCATTCTCATTACATGCTTTTTTGCCCCCTCTAAATTTAATCACTGCTCATTTCCTCACCTTCTAACAGACATATACAGCTGAACTGGCAAACAAATGTATCATTCCTTCAGTATGTAGTGTGTTTATTGTACCATTTTACTTTATTCATTGCAGAACTCATTTTATTTATTTTATATTGCATTTAATTATTTCTTTTGTCTTCTTTCAGCAAAATATCTTTGCCATCACAGTACTGTATTTCCAGTTAATTTATAATCATTTCCTGTATGATAACTTCTATTCAGAAAGAGAAACATTAGTTAGAGCACTAAAATATAATACAAAAGAAAAATCATATTATGATGGAGCATTTAGAAATTACAGTGTCAGTCCTTTGATTCTATAAGTACAAATCAATACAAGCTTGATTCTATAAATACAAATGCAAATTTAAAGAAGAAATGAAGACTCTAATCTTACTAAAATCTTTTTATTTATGAGTAATATTAGGAAGATTTAAATGACATGGGTTCTAAAATGGAAAACTAATCTGGGTTTTCTTATCCATGGGGAAATTTGCTCTGTAACATATCTTTGGGCCTTCATTTTGAAATGAGTTGTTACTTCTATTTGTAGAATACAGAACTGGTGTAATGATTACATTGAAATATATTGTATGTAAATATTAGTGCACCCCTTTCCCCATTTCCCAGTTCTAACTTGCCACCATTCATTCATTCATAAATTTAATTTTTTTAATTGCATATATATATGCTATGACACTGCTCCAACTATTGAATATAACAAACAAACAAAAAAAAAAAAGAGAGAGAGAGAAAGATCATTTCTGTCCTCAAAAAGCAAAAACTCCAATGCTTGGATTATGACTAGGATTCAAAATTAGTGTGTGTCTCTAAGATAGGTAATGGTAGCAATATAGTGCTATGGTATAGTGCAATGGTAGCAATATATGTCCAATCACAAGCTGGTTACAGAAGGCAACACTGGGCCTACAGGTGGAGTACAGTCTGACCCTGGTCCTGTATCTTGTATGTTTATTTGTATCACCTCTCAGCCTAAAGGAGGCTTTCAGCCATCGCTGGCTAACTGTGAAACATCATATTCTTATACCATTGCTCACAACTCACCCTTTCAACTGCCTCCAACACACACATATCACTCACTATACTGAAACCGAACAAGAGAGAGAGTGACGTCAGCAGGTGAATTGTCTCTGAGTGATAGGAGTGTAGAGTATAGAGTAAGACGCTGGAGCTGACAGGACAGAAACTGATTCAGGAAGCCTTGGTGAAACAACAAGATTTCCCATGCTGATCAGAACATCAGCAGGAGTAGCCCCTAAATGAGATTATTTCCCCAAAGGACTGGAACAGACAGAAAACAAACTATATTGGGATACCTAAATAAAAAGGAATTTCTAACAGATGAAACAAAATGCCCTTTAGGACAGAGAGTTTTTACAAATTTATCACCATGATGCTAGGATTCTGGTCTGCAAGAAGGTTTTTCATTTGGAGCACTTTGGACTTTAAATTAAAGGCTATAAAATGACTTGACTTGTAATGCCTAAATCAAAAGGAAATTGCCACTAAACCATAACGAAATTTTGGCAAACACATTACAAAGAAAAGAAAGAGAAGTGAAGAAACAAAGTGAAACTCCCTGTGGTAGATACCCCATTCATACTGAGGCATTTAATAGCATTTAAAGATTCTCCTCTTATAAGTGACTCCCAATGGACTAGTAACCTAATTAATGTACTTTATGAATTCTAACCAATTTTATTTAGCCTCAGAAAGTGAAATTCACTGAAAATTCTCATAACAGGGACCTGATCATGGAATAATCATAAATTCAACTTCTACTGTCCTCCCCTCCTCCCCCCACTCCCTCCCCCATCCTTATCAGGGATCTCACTCGTGTGCTACACAACAAAGATTTCTGAGATTCAATAATGCTTTGGCTAACATCTGATATTTATTAAAAATAATGTTCCTTTAGGCTGTTGTCGGTCAAACTAGAACTGGACTGTTTAGTCTGTTTGTTCCCTCACTTGGCCTTTCAAGCTTTGCATCTTCAAAGGATTTATTTGATGCATTAATATGATTTGCCTTTTGCTAAAACAACACACACTACAGTGTTACTAGCAAGAAGATTCTTCTTCCAACCTGTGGTTCCCGATTTTTCCTCTCTCGGTAACTTGCTAACTAGAGATCTAGATGTGTAATAAGATACCATTTAAGTCTGTCACTGGAATGCTTGCTATATAATTAATGCTACATAGCATTAATTTTTCTCACTGTGTATATGATTCCAATAAGTAAAATAAAATAAAGTGAGCAAACTCACTTTATGCTCTTTCTTTCTCACATGATTTCTTATCTGAGTAATTACTAACAGGTTTTTTCCTTAAAAAAAGTTCTTGTATTAGTCACCCACAGCCCAGTTAGAAGCTTTTCCCCCAAAGGCATAAACTTTGAACAGCAGTTTTTTTTCTGTTCATGCTTTTTCCTTTAAAAAAGAATTAGAAGAAGTTTTTTTGGTGTTAGTTGGGACAACTGCAAAGCTGCTCATAAAACAAACAACAACAACAAAAAAATTAAAAGGAAAGGAGACAGAAAGTAGTACCACAGTATAGAAGCCCAGTGTAAATTGTAAAATAAATTAGAATTTGAATTGAAGTTATTCAAAATTGTCACTTTGCAGTAGAATTAAAGAATAAAAATGATACTTGGGAAAAATAAAAATGTATATTAAAGCTATTCTATCTTCTATTTATAACCTGTGCATGCATGTGAAGGGTTTTTAAAAACAGAAATTGCAAAGTACTTGTCTAAATAATTCTTTGACATTTTCTTTGCAAATTTCTATGCATTTTGAAGTGAAGTCACTCAGTCGTGTCCGACTCTTTGCAACCCCATGGACTGCAGCATCCCACGCTCCTCCGTTCATGGGATTTTTCCAAGCAAGAGTACTGCAGTGGGTTGCCATTTCCTTCTCCAGAGGATCTTCCCAACCCAGGAATCGAACCGGGGTCTCCCTCATTGTAGGCAGACGCTTTACCATCTGAGTCACCAGGGAAGTTCCTGATGCATGGATTTAAAACTTACCCTGGTGACTCAGACAGTAAAGAATCTGTCTGCAATGCAGAAGACCCAGGTTCAATCACTGGGTCAGGAAGATCCCCTGGAGGAGGGCACGGCAACCCACTCCAGTATTCTTGCCTGGAGAATTCCATGGACAGAGGAGTCTATTCTGAATTCTTCTATTATTTCCATTAGTGGATATACTTACCTTCTTTCACTGTAAAAAATGAATTGATATGTAAACCAGTGAGTTTGTTTCTTTAATAAATGTGCTTGGTTTGGTTTCTGTTTCTTCTACTAAATATATAGGCACCAATATATTCTTTACATGCTTTATATACATTTTAAATATGTATTGTGGAATATTTTCTAAGTTTTTTTTTAATTTTTACAATTTGAAAGCAATGTATATATTTTTTGAACTTTTAAGATAATCCAGTTAAAAAGAAGTTTTAATAGCAATTGAGTAAAAATATGTGAAGCTCCAATAATTTATTAGTTCAACAAATTCAATTAAGTTTAATAAAGATCCATTGAGGACTTAGTATAGATCTAGATCTGGTGTGTGTGCTCAGTTGCTTAGCCGTGTTTTACTCTTTGTGACCCCATGGACTGCAGCCCGCCAAGGCTTCTCTGTCCATGGAATTTTCCAGGCAAGAATATTGGAGTGGGTTCCATTTCCTACTCCATGGTATTTTCCAGACTCAGGGATCGAACCCACATCTCTTTCATTGGCAGGTGGATTCTTCATCTCTGTAACACCTGGGAAGCCCTGTCTGGACCTGAACCTCTATCTTAATAGATAAAGAAAAAAATTATACTGCACTTCCTGGGACATCAAAAGGAAAATAATAGAATTCAACTATGAGGAGGTGGGCAAATGCTTTGCATTATGTGTATTATTACAAACGAACTAGATAGATGCTATACTTGACAAATGCAAGGCCTTTCAATTGTGGAACACATGCTGAGTGATTAAAAAACCCTTTGAGAAAATAATTCCTCCCTATCTTCCATTGCATATCACATTTCTTCTTTGCAACATTCAAGGTCATTCATTTCATTTTCCCATCATGGCAGAAGAGAAAATGATAAAAATTAAAATTTTCACAAAGTTTTTTTTTTTTTTAATGACTAGAATATATAACACAGAAAAGAAATTATAAGAAAACTACTCAAGCTTTTGGGGTTATTTTATCTTTAATTTTAATATGGACACTATGAATTTCTCCAACTTTCCCCAGGAGAGGCCAAAAAAAAAAAAAAAAAAGGACTTTTGTTTGGCTCGCATCATTTATACATGGTGTATCTGGTGGGACCCTCTTTCCCCAAGACTTTATTTCTGAATAAACAATAAGAAAAGCATAGCAAAATTGCTGTTTTTCCTTTTCCTACTAAGAAGTATAACTCAGAAGTTTGGAATTTTTCTATTTTAAAGTTAGCATTTAACAATATTTTAAGGTATTTTGTATTACTATATCTTCCACTAATATTGTTTATAACACTTTTATATTGTCAAAGTGTTTTTGCTCTATTATTCATTTCACTCTAAATAATAATGCTGTTGCTTTAGCTTCAAGGATTGCTTATAGACTAATTGGATAAAAAATTTATCAACAACTTTTACTTGTAATCAATTCATACCAACTATGCTTGTCACCAGAGTTAAGGATATAAATCTTCCTCCATGTTTTAATGTCATGGCTTTGTGGTCAAAATCACTCTATTTCATACAGCTTCAATAACTAAAATTACTCTGATAAAGTAGAATTCTTTATTGACTTGTGAAATAGAAATATATCAATGGGATAAAATATTTGAGTAATTTTAAAATGTTATTTTCATTTCTGTATATATCAGACATTTTCATTTTTGTATATGTCTAAACTTGGATAAATAAAAAGACATTAGTATGAGAAACTCCATAAATGGAAAAATCTTCAATCAGCTTTTTAAATTTATTTTACTTTGTTTCTCAGTAGTGTTTAGCTTGTTGTTTAATAATAATTACTTTATTAAGATGTTTGAACTGTTTAGCTGCAATGCATTTATCCATTTTGCATTTTGATGTGAATCACTACGGAAATTCTTGAATTGATCTTCTAATGAATCTTTGCCTTCCAAAAATTCTTAAAGGGTAGTAAGTAGTTCCTTGAGTCTTTGAGGATTTCCAAAATAGAAATTTTTCTTCAGCATACTTTTAGCCTGTGTACTTGAAAAAATAACTGACACACAATCCATAATCTATTAATGATAGTATTGTGAGGTTAGGAAATAACAGGTAGATAGTCTTTGTAATTTACCAGATTTTTTTTCATATGCCTAGAGTGTGCTGACCATCTAAACCTTTTGCAGCATAATAACGTTAGTAACACTGAATCCATTAAAATTATTCACCCAAAGACCGTATCACCAAAGAAGTGTGTTTTGAGGCCCACCCCCCCACACACACACTTGCAGCACAGTGAAAGGGTCACTGATACTGCCCAGCAATTCTAGAAGAATTCTTTCTCACCAAAACACAAATATCCCAGAATAGAACTTTGAGCCTGAGAAGAGCCTGAAATTCTGTACTGTAGCCTATAAGAGGTCTTGGGCCAAACTGTCATCCAGTTTTGGAACATTTTATTCCATTATATTAAATGGTGCAGACTAAATAAAATAGAAACAATAAGAGCCTGAAGAATTAGATAGCCTGGAATGAAGAAATATACTTGAAAGTACTCTATCTTTATCTTGTATGTATTTGGATAAAGAAGTTCAAGAACTTTACATAAAGTAAATAAATACAATTTATATATTATGAGTTAATATGAGTTAGTAGAGAACAAAAAGCAGGTAATCCTCATCCTATATTGCCAAATAGAAAATGAGACAAGGGGACAACTTTTGTCCATGCTGGGAATAGAACTTCTCCATAATAATTCAGTAATTTACCTCAATGAAACCATTTATACACTAAACACACACACATATGCCTACTCATTTTTTTCTTCTACCATTTGTTATGATCTAAAACATTATTATTAATTTCAGGAATACATGGGTCACTAGGATTTCAAGTTTCCTCCTGCTCATGGTTGGCTTGTGTTGAGTTCATAACTCATGCTTGACTGGCACACACTTACCTCAGAAAACCGTGTCATGAACTTTTCTTTTTTCACCCAATAGAATCTTTTGGTACAGTGTCCTAGCTGCAAAGTGGAATTTTACTCTCGAATTTCATAAGAAATAGTCCAACTGTACAATGAAAGATTATGCAAATCCTCCAGGAGCACCTAATCAATCACCCTGGTGTGAGAGGAATGCAGCTGATCGCTGAATTAGCTTCTGTTGGAATGTATTCATGTGTAACATCCCCCTGACTGGATGACATCACGACAGCTCCAGGTCCTTGAAAGTCTTGAGGATGATTAGCTGAAGGAATTGGCTGTTTCTGCCAATCATAAACCGGCTGCCTTTCTAGTTCTGGAGATGTGAGAGAAAGAGGGAGGGAGGGAAAGACCGACTCCAGCTAAACAAGAAGCAGAGCAGCAGTAGCAAGAGTGGAGCGGAGCAGCTGCTATTCTGGTGATTAAATAGTTCTCATAGCCTTTTTGCTGTGCTCGGTCCGCTCCCTGGTGTAATTCTCGTGTCCAAGGAGGAAGCTGCATTTTAACGGTGTGCTGAACAGAGGTTTGAATCATTCCAGCTGGCTGCTTGTTTTGAAAAGGACAATGTGTGTATAAATAAAAAGAGACTCTGCTGGAAGAGTTCAGATACTAGGACTAGAGCTAAAGAGTGCTCTCGGAATATTAAAGCAGATTGTACGAACTGAAATCTCCTTCTAATTAACCTGGAGCCCAAGGAACCTGAAATACTGGATATCTCATTTTCTAACTCGGGATAAATTGAAGTTAGGAAAAGAGAAAAAAAAAATGAAATGCTTCTCTAGGTAAGTTATTGCTTAATTTGCTGAAATGGAGGTGTGTGCATTAAATGAATATATGTTGCTTAGCTATGTAAACAAGTTGAACACAATAAAGTTTTATTTGTGAAAGATTTATGTAGAAGATTTATGTAGTTTTAAACCAAATGCAGTTTCCCTTTTCAACATATGTGCTCTTACCTGTTATTATAAAGTTATATTTGCACTGTAAAGGTAAAATACAGTCCTGCCTAAAAAAAGACAGAACTTGAAATATTGTAAACTATTGCCAGAATATTTGCATAATAAAGACCCCACTTGATAACAGTTTTAGCCTTTTCATATTGAAATGCAAATATTCCAAACTCAACAGCTGAACTGTGGAGTTATAAATGTTTCCCTGAGAAGTATTACTGATAACATGGCATTCAAATTACTCAAGATGGGAACTCCTCTCTTTGGGACCTGAGATTTATGGCCACGTTCTGTCCTAATGGTCTGCTTTAGAGAAACAGCTGTCACAGACATTTGAAATTGTATGATGCAGCCATAAATTGCTTTTAAAGAAATAGATGCTTTTCTACTAGGTCCTATTAGGAAAGAAAAATAAATTCTTAGAACAATATATGCCATATGCCATAAGCACAGATTCCCAGGAGGATAAAAACAGCTTTATGTTATACCTGTAAATACCTCCAAATTCCTCATGCACAGAATAAATTGAAATACAAGAGATATTACTTAAAGTATGACTTTCATTAATCTCTTCCAAAATCTCTGATTAGAGAAAGCTAAATACAAATAGAAACTTAAACTTGTATTTTCCTTGTAATTTGTCCTCATTTATAAGATGCTGTATTTTTCAGAGTTACTGTCAAGAGTATTTTCAAGTGATATTATATTTTGTTATGATAGGTTGTACTGTGAGTTCTAATATAACTCTAGAAAAGTTTCAATAGTTCATACTTTATTATGTGTTTTTCAAACTCACCTTTTCTTACTTTCATAGTTTAGTTTATCAGGATATTTTTCATCAACTTAAGATCATAAATGTTTTAAAGTAAATTGCATACAAAGTCGTTGATGTGTTGCCTTAGTTATTTTAGTTATTCAGTTTCTCACCAACTTTATGGTTCAACTTCTTTGAGTTTCTGTACACAAATGGAAATACATGAAGACAAAAGTTGTTGTAATTGCCTGGATCTCTCCAAAACTAGGAGGCAGTTTTTTTCCCATAAAGGTTTAAAAAGTCTTTTTTATGTCAGAATAATAACTTAAATTTCTTCTATTAAAATATTCCTGCTAGCTATAGCCAGATGCCAAGTAGATGCTATGTTGGTCATGGCTTTTTCACGAAGCTGATGTATGTAGAGAATGTAAAGTCCACTGACTAGAAGAGTCTAAGTCTTCAACTGGAATTCATAAAAAATGAGTGATTAATAAGCAAAATGTATTTGCCATGTACCTTTATCTCTATGCAAAAATGAGAATTTAACATACTTTAATGCCCACTGTGATTATTGATATTATTATAATAAGGAATCTTGTGAATATGTATCTTATGCTGATCAATATTACATAGCACCTACATTGATAGAAGTCTTATGATAAGCTGATGGAGATTTTTGAAAATTGCACACTAAGCAGAATCTGTTTATCAGTTTTTATCCCATCTTAATGGCAGTTGGTCAGCGCTAAGATTGATGCTTAGAATATCTTTTGAAAAATTATATATATGAATTATTAACTATAAGTTGAAACTCAGCCTTAGAGGGAAAATATTAATGCAGTTTAGAAACGTAGGTGTCATTCTTAAATACAAAAGGTAAAACTTCATAAGGATTTTAATATTTGTTTTCCTTTCCATAAATTTGAAAATGTGAGTAAGTTGCATTTTGTTTTCTCCATCTGAAGTTATTATCTAAGTAACACGTCCATTTAGATGATTTTCCTTAAATACCAAAAAAATAGTATATGGAGACTATTTATATATAAATACATAAAATCGTTATTTGGAATTTCTGTATTTGACAGCCAAAATAGAAATACATGTTTATATATGTATGCAAATCAAAGGACAGTCTTTTGTATCTGAATATTCAAACTATTGTACCTATTCTTTTCTCCCACCTCAAAAAAAAAAATCATTCTTAAAAAATGTAGTCTCTTAGTTCAAATCTAAGTGCTAACCTTACTCCTTAAAAATGCTAGATAAATGTTTCTAAGTCAGTAAAATATTTGTACCCAGTAAGTCTTACATTTATATGATTATCTAGCAGATTCTGTTTGAGTGGGAAAGGTTTATTTTAAGAATAAAATCCAAAAATCAAACTTTCTGTGTTACATAGAGTAGCATCTACTCAGGGAGAAGAACAGAGAAACATTTAGCATGCTTTGATCAAACTAGAAGATTCTAGCTGGTGCAGCCTCCCTAGATTTGGAAAGCAGCTGGGGAAACTTATAAAATAAAGCTAGAATATCAGTCCTGGCTGGAAGCCAAGGCAGAGAAGCTGTGCACCCAGAAGGTTAATTCTTTCTGGGCTGAAATTCATTGATAATGCATTATGCTTAAAATCTAGCCTGAAATGTTACTTTTTTCCTCTAGTTAAAACTTTGGGCTATTTAAAGAACAAATATATTTTCTGAGTACAGTAAAATTTTCAAATAACAAGATTGTCTTCTTTATTAAAGGTTGCTCTCATGAAAAATGTAAACAGTGTAGCTGAAACTCCTGTAAAACAGAGTTGATACTCAGGAGCAGGAAGAGAAATAAAAAGATGAGATGCACCATCTCACCATTGTCTTGGGGATGACAGAGTGGTCAGAAATACCACATCTGGATACATGTCAAAAGCAGTGTGAGATTTTCTGAAAGTAACTGGCCTAGTAAGATTTACAGTAGAAGTAGACTTACTAAGACTGTGGTGACACACATCTTGTGAAGCCAGACAGCAGAGAGAAAGTTAACTGTCATTCATTATGTATTCCAAATCACGAGGAAAAAGGGAAACCATGTTGTCTGTTGATTTATTTTAAGTTTATGAAGTGAGAAAAAATTGGGTCAGGTGGCAGACATAATGCTGCTGCCTTCAGCCATCAGGGAATAACATTTAGTCAACCTTTCCTTTAACACTTCAGGAAACTTTCAGCTATACTGTTACGGAGTGTCAAATGCACTCTTTTTAAAAAGTTATTTTCAGCAGTCTTCAGAACTTAGAGGTGTCAACTGCAATGTAGAACTTTCAAAATACGGTCTTATTTTCAAGTTTCTTTATCTCAGTTTTCTAAGGAATGCTATCACATTCTAGAGTTGACAAATCTAAATTTCTTTTGGAATAATATTGAATTGATAACAGGTCTCCCTCAATCCAAAATAGTCTGATAATGAAACCCAAACATATCAATGGCTTCTAGTATTTCAAGACAAGTAGATTAAAAAAAAAAAAAAGTAACTTATTCTACATTCCTACTGGTGAACATGTTTGCAGATATAAATTGATGTGTTTATTTCATATGTCTTTTTATAATTTGTCTATGTCCATTTATAATCCATATAATTCAGGTCATGACATAGATTATAACAAAATAGCATGTATATAACAAACTAAATATTGGCTTTCAAAGTCACTCATTGAGGAAATTTTCCTATTTAGATGACCTTAAAAATATTACCTCAAGAGATATATTTAACACTCTATGAATTCTAAATGATAATCATGATTAATCAATTGGAATTAAGGAAATGAGAAAAAAATCAAAGAATTAAAAAGTACTGAACGCTTGGGAACTTAATTTGGTGATATACTCAAAGCCTCTGAGAAAACAAAACTAATGACTCTATTAAGTTCTAGAACAGAAACTTCTGTGCCAAACTCAATTTTTAGACTTCTTAGAAATAAATGTTTGAAATACTTGTAGCTTTCAGTAAGAAGGCAACTTTAGTAAGTTAACACACATGAGCAGGCACACAACAAAGAGTTCTTTTTCCCCAGATTAAAAGAATTCCCTCCATTTTGGAGCTTCCACCGTCAGCTAAACTTGAGTTGTGCTTTATTTCAAGCAGTTAACCTCCTCATTAAAAGTCTTTAATAGAATTTGTTTTCCACCATATTCTTATGGAAGTTGAAAGCTGGGCATGTTCAAACAAAAAGGAAATGTAGAAATGCTTCCTTAATCTCTTTTCACTCACCTTGTTCTTTTCCTTCTTTCCCTTTCTTCTTCTCTTTTTCTGTTCCTTTCTCCCTATTCTTTCCTTCCTCCCACCCTTCTTCCTTTTTTTCCCTTACCTCTTTCTCATCCTTCTTTCCTCCCTCCCTCCCCATCTCCATCCTTTCTTTCCTTTCTTCTCTTCCCCATTTCCTCCTTTCTTTTGTCTTTGTTTTTGCCACTTCAGCTTAAACACTCTCTTGCAAACTTGAGGAGCACACCACTCATATTTAGTACAACAGCTATTGTTTATCTAATGGCCAAGTCTGAACACAGGAATGGGTGGAAAAATGCTCAGAAAAGGAGGGTAAAGAACATTAAACCATAAAAGATGAGATAGGATGAGAAATCCATGTCAGAGAAGTAGTTATGTCAACTTTAAAATATTGACTACCCACCTACCTATGAATTTTCATTTAGTTGGCTAAGTCCTTTAAGTAGAATCCTTTGCTCCTTTTCTATATACTTCCCTTTCATTGTCAGTGGAATTTTTTTTTATGCAGCAAATGCAGCTTAGTGGCAAAAATAAAATAATAATAAATGTAAATAATCCTTATACTGGTATTTTAAACTCCCATAAATCATTTTTATATTTAATAGTTTAAGCATAGTAACATTCATATTCAGCCTAAAGGCCCACTGCCATACTAATGGAAGAAAAAGAGAGAGGGGAAAGCTATTTTGCACATTAAGATGCTTTGGCTTGACTCCATTCCTGAAGCAAAAATTCAATTGTAGACTGCTGTTCCACAGAATTTGTCATATTTCATCAGACATCTCAAAAGAGTTCTTCTTGATGTACTGAATAGTCTTTCACGCCTACACAAAAATAATTTAAACCTCAGATATAAATATAGCAACACTAAAGATTAATACAAGAAAGGAAACAGATGCAGAGATGCATATGCTCCTGTGAATGCATATAAAAGTCCCAATTCTATTCATTACCCTAAAGTGCAAATGGATAATTAGAACCAGAATTAAATTTCATCTGTTTCACAACCAATCTTTCACTAATAGTTATGTCAATGCACTTGAGATTTCACATACTGTAATATGTAAAATCAAACACAGGAAATCATTTAAAAATTACACTTATTAATCCATTTCAAGTATGATGGCTCCTGATATCTGTTTGTGAAGCCACTTTCCTTGGAATAAGGCACTTTTTGAATAAACACAAAAAAGATCTTCAAATCAGTCAAACCAAGTTGAACTCAAGTTAGTACTTAGATTATTCTGTTTCTCCATCTAGACATATTTTTCACTTTAAACAGAAAAAATAGCATATCATTTTTATTCAGTGATGTTCATAGTGATAATGATAATAAATATTCTCTCTTATTTTCAATATGTGCCAGATATCATTCAAGATACTAGGGTGAACGAAACAACTCTTAGGAGGCTTGTATTCTGGTGGGAGAAAGCAGGCATTAAACAAATAAGATGCTATGGGCTACTAAGTACTATAAAGGTGAATATACCAAGGTGGTGGTTTAAAGAGTATAGGTGAAAGCTATAAAGCTGGTCAGGAAATACCTTTCTGATGAACTGATACCCAGAAAGCCTATTGAAAAGTTACATGCCAAACTGAGAATATTACTCCATCTTGTAGAAAAATGCAATGAGGAGTAGCAACTTCTTGAATATGCAAGCTGCCAAGCTGAATTTTGACTCTACCTGATGATTATTATCCTTGGTTCTGTGAAATTGTCTGGTAAAGCTTAGGACACAGCATACTATTTAGTGTTATTTTCTTTGGAAAATAAAAAGACCAATCAATTTTAGAAAATGTAATTCTCAACTTTGCTTCTTCTCTTTATACTTACAAAGAATTTAAAAGTAGTGTGTGAGTAAAAGATCTCAAATTACTGTATTTTTTCCTATAGACTGAAAGTGAGTACTATTATTGAAATGTTAGCAGCAGCAGAACTGATCCCCTATCTTATTCTCACAAATTAGTGGGTGTAAAATCCAATATTCCTAATCATTACTCACTTCACTGGAACAATGGACTTAACATAATGAAATTACAGAGGGGTAAATGTAATTATTGAATTTTTTAAAACATTTCATCAGTTACAAATGTACTTCAAACAAGAATCCAAAATATAATAAGGCTAATACAATGCTAATGCAAACTTAAAATGAATTAACAGAATCACAGCATCAAGAGCAAGGAAACAGTGACCCTGGTTAGCACAGGTCTGACATCATTTAGCGTCTGTGCCAGTCTCTGGTTCCTCTGAGCTTCCTTTTCCCCAGGGTAGACCACTGACTCTACTTCCCTCTCACAGTTAGATCACAATACCTCTATCTTGTGGTGTAATTACTGTGTGTTTATCAGTGCCCATCCTGTAACCAATAAATTTAATGGCAGGAATGCTAAGAGAGTGCTTGACCTGTAGGAGATAGCAGGGGTTTGATAAATGTAAAAGGTGAGGTGGCATCTGGGAAGCATGTCTTGTGAACAATAGTTGAAGAAACAATGATATTTAAGGGGAAAGGACTATGGAGAAACACTACAGTTACCTTTATATATTGCAGGGTATTTTCCTTAATGGAAAGGGGATTTGCTTTATATTATGTGACACCAGCAGAAAGATATTGGGAGGTGGTTTCTGTACATTCTGGAAATCTGTGAAATTTGCAGTCAATCAAAGCAATCAACACAGGTTGGAGCACCACTTATCCAGAAGACTTCCATGAAAGCTATGTCTGCCGAGACTAGGAGATAAATGGTAGCTACCGAGGTGTCTCATGTTTTACGTTGTGTAACTATAGGAGTGTGGATAAAGGCTTTCATGAACACTCTACCCACCTAAGGCCCCACTCTAGCATTTGGTTAGAAGACTGGTCAATAGCATTCAAGTAAGTAATGATTGCTTACAATTACATAGAAGAAATATATGTATTAATCAGAAATATGCCCTAAAGCATAAGACCAACTTTTTATAAAAAGTTCATTTTATAGAGTGTGTAAGTCCTCAAAGAAAACATGATAAATTTCTTAATTAAGCAAAGAATTGAGTTTTAAAAATTTAAATATATTGGTTTTAATTCTCTGTTGAGCCAGTCCCAGAAAGAAAATATCTAAGGATTAGATGCATAAGTAAGAAAGATATTTCTGGTTTCTATAAACTTCTACATGATAAGGAATATAGAGATTATTTGACTTGACTGTGAAGTGTAAGCCTTTCTAGAGAAGAGCTGCAGTCATATAAACAAATATGAATTGATTTAAAGATGAAATGGCATCATAGCATAGTAGTAGCCAGGAGGTAATGTTAAATTCCACCAAAGCTAAATTAGAATCTTATAATATAACCTTGAAAAAGCAAATTAACCCTTCTGTGCCTCAGATTCATGATCTGAAAACGGCAGTAGTAATTATACTTCATAGAATTGCTGGGAAAGTTAAACATGACAATATACATAAAGTTCCTTGTACAATGTTGAAAACAAGACAGGTGTTAAATTAATAGAATTAAGTATTAGTTACATTCATCAATATTCAGACTTTGGTCTGCAATATAGCATTCTGTACTGATTTAAAGAAACTGCTGAGTGATGAATATTGACTGATTCCAATCTTCTTCACTTGGAGGTAATGATCTAAATCACATTTTGCACTGTCTCTACTGTATTTTTATCACATATGTGAACCACCTCATGCGAAGAGTTGACTCATTGGAAAAGACTCTGATGCTGGGAGGGATTGGGGGAAGGAAGAGAAGGGGACGACAGAGGATGAGATGGCTGGATGGCATCACTGACTTGATGGACGTGAGTCTGGGTGAACTCTGGGAGTTGGTGATGGACAGGGAGGCCTGGCGTGCTGCGATTCATGGGGTCACAAAGAGTCGGACACGACTGAGCGACTGAACTGAACATTAATAACATTAAATCTAACTTTCACTAACATTTTAATCTGACTCATCACAGTTTTGAAAATTAATTCACATTCAAATATCTTAAGGAAACCAGACCATAAGCAGAAGAAAAAACTGTCAGTAAAAGATGCCAAATAGTTTATCTTAATTCTTAATTTTCTGGCATGCTGAAGTAAGGAAAAACATGGGGTTGGAAGAACTCAAGAAGGCAAAGGTTCAGGAACTGAAACTGGATAGGACTAAAACAAATACAAATGTTACTTCATTTGCAATTTTCTCTAGTAAAACACTAAAAAAATTTTCATGTGGTCTATATTGACAAATTGTTTAGAATTATCACAAAAGTTATTTATAAATGGTTTTAAAAGATGCTAGGCACTGAACCAAAATACTTTACTTTGGAAGCCTATTTGGCAAAAAAAAAAAAATACTGGGAGATTATAAAATGTAAGACATTTTATTCATCATCAGAATATATCTGGGTGGGAAAAGATTGGGAAAATGAAACTTGTTTTACATGTGGAAACCATGTAAATGTAAAAATTATGCTGTTATGTAATTTTATCCAATTGTTTCCTTGTTATTTATTGAATAGTTTAACCAGCTGCAAAGCAGGCTTTGCAGTGGGCAGAGTGTTCTTTATCAACACCTCTGGAATTCCACAATGAGAAACACGCGAGCGCTTGGTAACTACCATCATGTTCCTACTCATGGCAGAAATTCTTTCCACGGAATCCTTTGAATAGTAGATTGAGCTACTCTATATTACTAATGTTGACCCAGACTGAGAATAAAAAGATATACATTATATTTTAACTTTTACCACAAGTGTTTTAGTATCTTAAATTGTCCTACGGTTTTTCGAACAAGACCATTTTACTCCTCCTATTCTTTTCTCCCAAGATGTTTTGAAGATCAGCAAAATATTTGACATTTTATAATCTACCAGTATTTTTTTTTAACCAAGTAGGTTTCCTAAGTGAATTATTTTGGAACAGTGTCTATCATCCTTTTAAAGCATTCATAAGTATCATTTGTTATAATTCTAGATTCTACTCATCAAGTATTAAAATAGGAGCATCTCAAAAAAAACTGCCTCTGACAAGTAGCAAAATGCTTGACGTCATTGCAAAGCTGTTCTCATGAGTTTTTCTCATGCTTTTTTCTAAACTTTGAGAATTGTGTATCCTGGATCAGTTTAGGGTGGGAGTATGAAATTTTATATGGGGTGTATGTATATGCGACCAGTCATGTTGTTTCTGCTGATGGCCACGCTGGTGTTTTATTCTGCAGTATCTAAAAGTTAAAATTGCATAAGCTATAAAGCAACTAAATAAAAAATAGGCACAAATCACTAGTGAAACTGAATGAAGCAAGGAGTATCCAGTTGTTTCATTTTGTGTAAGATTAAGAATGCTCTGAAGTAAGAGATCTAAGTAAAAGGTAGATATAGTAACTATAAAATACATGAAATCTACATTTAGGAAATAATTTATCAAAAAAAAACACCTCATTTTCATTTCCATAAAGTGCTTTGTAAGTCCTGTTCATGGCACTGGAATTCTGCTTCTTGATATTTAGAGTATGGATGAAGAACAGTGGTGATGGAGGAGGAGATATAGAATCCATCAGAAAATGTGGGTTCACGTGAGCTGTGTGACATTGGACAGCTCTCTTCACTTTTCTGTGCACTAAATTCTCCATTCATTCATTATTTGAGTTTTTTAAAATAATAATTTTGATAATTGAAATGTATAGTTATTTGTATACAGAATAGAGAATGTCTATTGGAAGAGTTTATTTGTCATTACAAGCAGCTTAAAGTCAGTAGTAGGGGATTTTACAGAGGTAATATCCTGATGACATGATAATATAATGAAAAACAAACCTACTAGAACTTCCTATAAACTAAACAATAGACTTTAGTTATACTGCCCTAAAACAATAAATTTTCTCCAGACATTTATGTATTGAGCCTCTAGATTAGAAACTCAGTGGTAGACAAGTGACTGTTGAAGTGAATTTTAAGAGATAGTAACCTTTTGTTACTTCTGCTGTAGTCAAATTCTGTTCATAATGATACAGTAATACCTCAGTTCAAAAGAAGAATAATTAAAATATTAAAATTGTAGCTTCTAAGCGGCTTTGGATTTCAATGTAACTTGTGAACATAAGCATAATGCTATCACTAACACATTAAAGTCACAAATAACAAGCCAGTTGATGTAAAAGTTTAAATAACTTGCAGTTTAATAAACTTCTTAGTGATTTACTGAAATTAAACTTTGACATTAAATACTAGGCAATTTCTTCTCTCTCCTATGTTCATTCATAGATTAAAAAGTACACGTCTATAGTATAACTTCATCCATTCATCTTTATATCTTATAGTTCCCTTGCCTGTAAGAATATGAGAACTAAGTGAGCATTTTATGTTTCATGCTTCCATGATTGTCTTCTGAGATAGTTAACAAGGATGCAAATCAATACTAAATATAATATCGGTATTTAAAGAATAATTATTGAGTTAACCCAAAGCAGTTATCAGTTGATGGCAATCATTTTACTACTTCTGGATGTAAGTTGATATTTAATTAAATACATTTTAGTTAATGTATAAGGAAAATCAAAGGAAATTAATACTATATTGAAATTCTAAAGGCAAAATCGGTCATGTCATTCTCCTGCCTGGTCCTGGATCTTATTTTTCTCCTCTGTTTCAAATCTCTTTCCACTCCCTTAAAAGTCCAAATCCTCTCATTCTTCAATGATTAGAACAATTTACTTTCCTCTCTAAGTGCTCTTCTAATAACTTCAATTCACCGAACTCTCTCCTTTATCTGAAACCTCATAGCACACCCTTAAGAGTTCTCACTTGGCAACAAATTTTGTATTCCTATTAATTCTTTCACTTTCTTTTTACTTGCAGCTATTCTAAACTTGTTCATAACCTACATCCTTCTCAACTCTTAATTTAATCTTCTACTTGACTTTATGCTACCAGACATTTTGCTCAGGTCACCAAAGTGAAGGTCAACTTTCAACTGTATCCTTGACTCACATATAGTATTTGGTTTTTGATCAGACACATTTATGTCCCATTGATTGTAGCTTTCATGGTTTCATTCATCTAACCATAGTTCAAACAATATCAAAAATGTTAATGATATACATCTATCATTTTATTGTGTACACTATTCCTTAGCTCTTTCACTCAATATCATGGCTTTTTCTACCCTTTAAGCTACCATTCCAAAACAGACCTTAAATTCTGTTATGATACATTCACCAGGTGGACATTCCTTTTGAATATTTCACAAGCATTTCTAAAAGAATGTGTTGCAGTCCACTCATTTTCTCTTGCTACATCTTCTCTGCTTCCATATAATTTTTTTACTTTTCCTATTATCATACTTACATTTTATTTCAACTGCCTTCTTACTCAAATGTGTCATGGAATAGACTTCCATTGCTTTTGAAAAGAAACAGTGTTTATCATATGAAAAATATAGCTGGTACTTGGTAAACATTCAATAAACATTGAATGAATGAATGTGCAAATCTGAAGTGTTTTATTTTTTCCCTCTACCACCAAGTCTTGACATTTCTATTTCTTATGTGAAAGAATAAAAACAATTTATATGAGAATATGCACAACATTGCCCTTGCAAAAAAACAGTATAAAACATTCACTCTTCCCATATTCCCCCCAAAAGAAGGCTAACTTGCTTTCTGAGTGTGAGGTTAATTGGTTAATATAATAAGGTCTTAAAGAAAACAGGTAAGAGAAGGAAAGAAAATAATAATCAATCAGATGGCAGAATGGGAATTTTGTCATTTGAAGATTTTCAGAGTATCTTTGGAGTACAGGGAAGTTGAAAGGAAAACCAACATTTTAGAAGTGTCAGTTCACTTTATGAATTGTAATTTTTTGATGCTGTTTAGAAAACGTCAGTGAAAAACATTATTTCTTTTAGATAATTCCTGTGACTCTCATATTGTGCTCCTTAAAGTCATCTGACTGTGGTACCCACATGGAGTTACAAATTTATAGGGGCTAGAAAATGATATATAAATGTTGTGAAGCTGCTTACACTTTTTTAAAAAAATAGAGCTTGTAGAGAAGCAAAAGTAATCAGGAAGTTTACAGAGTTCTCATACATATTCTCCTTCAAAATTGTTGTTGTTGTTAGTCACTCAGTCGTGTCTGACTCTTTGTGACCCCATGGACTGTAGCCTGCCAGGCTCCTCTTTCCATGGGATTCTCTAGGCAAGAACACTGGAGTGGGCTGCCATTTCCTTCTCCAGTCCTTCAACACACATACATAAACTCAGCATCCCTCACTACCAATATTCCTTATAAGTGATTAACCTACATTGACACATTGTTGTCATCTAAGTCTGTAGTTTACATTAGGGTTCATTCTTGGTGTTGCACATTCTCTGCAGTTTGACAAATGTAAAATATAGACGTGTCAGTGCCTAAAGATCCAGGTGTTCCACCTATTCATCTGCCCTTGCTTCTTCCCCAAACTGGTAGCCATTGGTCTTTCTAGTGTCTTAACAGTCTTGCCTTTTCCAGAATGTCAGATGGTTGGAATCATGCCATATGTAGCCTTTCCTGATTGGTTTCTTTCACTTAGTAACATGCATTTAATATTTATCAATATATTTTTATTGTTTAACACCTCAGTTCTTTTTAACACAGAATGCATGCTTAGTCACTCAGTCGTGCCTAACTCTTTGTGAACCTTTGGACTGTAGTGGACTGTAGCCGGCCAGCCCCCTCTGTCCATGGGATTTCCCAGGCAAGAATACTGGAGTGGGTTTCCATTTGCTTCTCCAGGGGATCTTCCCAACCCAGGGATGGAACCTCAGTCTCCTATGGCTCCTGCATTGCAGGTGGACTTTTTACCATTTGATCCATTGGGGAGAGCCTTAGCACAGAACAATAGTACATTATCCAATTATTGGATCTGTACCAAAGTTTAATTATCCTTTCACTTACTGGAGGACATCTTGGTTGTTTCCAAGTTTTGGCAACTGTTAATAAAGCTCCCTTTAATCAATTGTATGAAAATATTTTGTGAGTGTAAATTTTCATCTCTTTAGTGCAAGGATCTCAATTGCTGGATCATATAAGATTATGTTTAGTTTTGTAAGAAACTGTCACTTGGTCTTCCAAACTGGCTGTACCATTTTTCATTCCCACCAGCAATGAATGAATGAGAGCTTCTGTGGCTCCACATCCTCTCCAGCTTTGGTGTTGTCCTTGTTCTAAATTTTAGCCATTCTAATAGGTGGTATCTCATTGCTATTTTAATTTGCAATTGCCTAATAACATATGATGCAGATTATCTTTTCATGTTTATTTGCCATCTGTATATTTTCTTTGGTCATATGTATGTTCCAATCTTTGGCCCATTTTTAAATCAGCTTATTAAATTTCTTATTGTGGAGTTTTAAGAGTTTTTCATATAATTTGGATGTGTGCCTGCATGCTAAGTCGCTTCAGTCATGTCCAACTCTTTGCCATCCCATGGACTGTAGCCTGCCAGGCTCCTCTGTCCCTGGGGATTCTCCAGGCAAGAATACTGGATTGGGTTGCCATGCCCTCCTCCAGGGGATCTTCCAGATCCAGGGATTGAACCCACATCTCCTGTGGCTCCTGCACTTCAGGCAGATTCTTTACCACTGAACCACCAGGGAAGCCCATATTTTGGATAACAGTCCTTTATCAGATACTCCTGTTGTAAATATTTTCCCCTAGTCTGTAGCTTGTCTTTTCAATCTCTTGACAATGTCTTTCACAGAGAAGCTTTTTTCTTTCTTTTAATGGAGTCCAACTTACTAATTCTTTCTTTCATGGATCAAGCCTTTGGTGTTGTACCTAAAAAGTCCTCAGCCAAGCCAAAGTCATCTTGATTTTCTCCTATGTTATCTTCCAGGAATTGCAAGTTTCTTTTTTTTTTTTTTGATTTGCAATTAAGTTTCTGATTCATTTTGTGTTAATTTTAGGGAACGGTGTAATATCTGAGTATTTATTATATTTTTTAACACGTGAATGTCCACTTGTTCCAATATCATATATTGAAAAAACTATCCTTTCTCCATTGAATTGCTTTTACTCTTCGTCAATGGCCAGTGGACTATCTTTGTGTGGGTTTACTTCTCGGTTCTCTATTCTGTTCCATTGATCTGTGTATCTATTATTTTGCCAATACCACACTCTTTGATTACTGCAGCTGTACAGTAATTCTCAATGTTTGTTGGTGTCAGTCCTGAGACTTTGTTCTGCTTTGGTGTTGTGTTGGCAGCTCTGAGTCTTTCTTTCCATATAAACTTTGCTTGCTATTTTTAAAAATACCTATTTCCTTTTTATTTTTAGTACTTGGTCTTTGTCTCTTTGTTTCCAAAAGGAGAATGAAATAGAGTAGCTGTTACGAGCATGAGCTTGCCGAGTTAAGATTCCAGCTTTGCCACTTTCTAGTCACATGGCCCTTGAGCACACTGCTTAAATCAAGCATTTCTCCTTTATTAAATAGAGTTGTGATGTCTGCCTTGTAGATTTATTGTGAAGATTGAATGAAATATTATAAATAAGGTATATCACATGGTGCCTGGCATAGAGTAAGTCCTTCCTTAGCCATGATGTGCTTCCAAATAGGGTTGAGACTAATTCTCCACCTTCTCCTCTGTTTTGTTGCTTTAAAGTTCTCCTTTGGCATCCCCACCCCACTGTTTTAAGTATTTAACTGTTGCTTCATGACTTTTTATTCTTTTTCATTATAGCTCATTACTAGATGTAGAATATGGAAAATGCAATGGCAACCCACTCCAGTACTCCTGCCGGGAAAATCACATGGGCAGAGGAGCCTGGTGGGCTGCAGTCCATGGGGTCACTAAGAGTTGGACATGACTGAAGTGACTTAGCAGCAGCAGCAGCAGATGTAGAATATAATTCCCTGTGCTATACAGTAGATCCTTGTTGTTTTGCTATTTCCATTTTCCAGTGTCTTCATCTGAACTACTGTAATCAATTTTTAATTGATTTCTCCTTTCATGGCTTCAGTCTGTCCTCCTACTCCCTCAAAAAATTTTTTTAAAAACATTTTCCATGTCAGTGTTGAAATTAAAGTTTTTCAATAATTGTCCAATTTTCAAGGCAATTGTAAATCTGTAACATTTTGAATAAGATCTTTTTCATCTTCTGGTACCTACCTATCTTATCAACAGAACTACCAGAGAACATATTCAGAGAACATCAAGAAGGCCAGTGGGGTTGTTGAGAGTTCAGAGAAAGAGAAGTGGTACAAAGTTAGAGCTGTGGAGACCACTATGAAATTTACTGTGGGAGTTGATCAGAAGAGGGACCTAATGTGATATAACTTGTAAAATGATTCCTCTGGCAAAAAAAAAAAAAAAAACTGATGTGGGGAAAAGGCAGAGGCAGAAATCAATTAGATATAATGCTAATAGGGATTAGAGTGACAGCAAAGAAAGTTTTAAGACTGTTCAGATTCTAGCCATATTTTACAGGTAGAGCCAATAGATTGAAAATCTAGTGAGTCTGATGGGAAAGAAAGTCAACTATGCCCAAAGTGTGTGCTTCTGTGCATACGTGTGTGTGTGTGTGTGTGTCCCTAAGCAAAATAATGCATCTATCATTTATGTATCTGGGGAAACAGTGAGAGGAATCCTTTTGGGGTTCAGAAAAGTATCAGGCAATCAGATTTGGTCTTTTTAAAAGAATTTTTAACAGAGTATAGTTAATTTATAATGTTGTGTTAGCTTCTGATGTACAGCAAAGTAAAGGTCATTACAGAGTATTGAGAAGAGTTTTTTATGCTATATAGTCAGTCAGTTCAGTTGCTCAGTCATGTCTAACTCTTTGCGACCCCATGGACTGCAGCACACCAGGCCTCCTTGTCCATCACCAACACCTGGAGTTTACTCAAACTCATGTCCATTGAGTACGTGATGCCATCCAACCATCTCTTCCTCTGTTGTCCCCTTCTCCTCCCACCTTTAATCTTTCCCAGCATCAGGATCTTTTCAAATGAGTCAGTTCTTCTCATCAGGTGGCCAAAGTATTGAAATTTCAACTTCAGCATCAGTCCTTCCAATGAATATTCAGGACTGATTTCCTTTAGGATGGATTGGTTTTATCTCCTTGCAGTCCGAGGGACTCTCAAGAGTCTTCTCTAACGCGACAGTTCAAAAGCATCCATTCTTCTGCGCTCAGCTTTCTTTATAGTCCAACTCTCACATCCATACATGACTACTGGAAAAACCATAGAGTTGACTAGATGGACATTTGTTGGCAAAGTAATGTGTGTGCTGTTTAATAAGCTGTCTAGGTTGGTCATAACTTTTCTTCCAAAGAGCAAACGTCTTTTAATTTCATGGCTGCAATCACCATCTGCAGTGATTGTGGAGTCCAAAAAAATAAATTTGTCACTGTTTCCCTATCTATTCACCATGACATGATGGGACCATATGCCGTGATCTTAGTTTTCTGAATGTTGAGTTTTAGTCAACTTTTTCTCTCTCCTCTTTCACTTTCATCAAGAGGCTCTTTAGTTGTTCACTTTCTGCCATAAGGGTGGTGTCATCTGCATATCTGAGGTTATTGATATTTCTCCCGGCAATCTTGATTCCAGCTTGTGCTTCATCCAGCCCAGCATTTCTCATGATATACTCTGCATATAAGTTAAATAAGCAGGGTGAAAATATACAGCCTTGATGTACTCCTTTTCCTATTTGGAACCAGTCTGTTGGTCCACATCCAGTTCTAGCTCTTGCTTCCTGACCTGCATATAGGTTTCTCAGGAAGCAGGTCAGGTGCTCTGGTATTCCCATCTCTTTCAGAATTTTCCACAGTTTATTGTGATCCACACAGTCAAAGGCTTTGGCATAGTCAATAAAGCAGAAATAGATGTTTTTCTTGGACTATCTTGCTTTTCTATGATCCAATGGATGTTGGCAATTTGATCTCCGTTTCTTCTGCCTTTTCTAAATTCAGTTTGAATATCTGGAAGTTCATGGTTCATGTACTGTTGAAGCCTGGCTTGGAGAATTTTGCATATTACTTTACTAGCATGTGAGATGAGTGCCATTGTGCAGTAGTTTGAGCATTCTTTGGCATTGCCTTTCTTTGGGATTGGAATGAAGACAGACCTTTTCCAGTCCTGTGGCCACTGCTGAGTTTTCCAAATTTGCTGACATATTGAGTGCAGCACAATCACAGCATCTTCTTTCAAGATTTGAAATAGCTCAACTGGAATTCCATCTCCTCTACTATCTTTGTTCGTAGTGATGCTTCCAAAGACCCACTTGACTTTGCACTTTAGGATGTCTGGCTCTTGGTGAGTGATCACAACATCGTGATTATCTGGGTCATGAAGATCTTTTTTGTATAGTTCTGTGTATTTTTTCCATTTCTTCTTAAGATTGAAAGGTTGTTGCTGAACCAGAAAAGATTCTGGGATTCTTGGCCTCTGGAGGAGAAGAATTCACTCCAGGGCCAGAGACAAGGCTTGATCGCTCAGAGCTTTTGTGTAATAAAGTTTTATTAAAGTATAAAAGAGATAGAGAAAGCTTCTGACATAGACATCTGAAGGGGGCAGAAAGACTGTCCCTCCTTTCCACAGTAATAGCAAGCCCATCTGTTTTCACCTGGGTCCCTCTTGGCATTTTTCTCAGGCTGTTTAAGAACAGTTCTGACAGCCATTACAAGGGCTTCCATCTGTTCCTTTGTATTTTTCTGCCTTCCTTTCTTTCCTCCATATTCCCTACCATAATAGACTGTTTGAGCCAGTTGCAACAGATTATCTAAAGACTGGCTTGGTTCATACACCTGTTTTAATAGCTTATGGCAGGTATCTGGAGCCGATTGAGAAATCTTTTAAGATCACTCTTCCCTCTTCACTTTCAGGATCAATCTCAGTGAATCTGCAAAGGTCTTCTCTCAGTATATCTAAGAATTTACCAGGAGCTTCCTTCTCCTCCTGTTCTATGTTTGCCAATTTGGCATAGTTTAAAGTCTTAGCATGCATTTGCCTGAGTCCTTCAAGAATATATCTGACAAAATGACTCAGAATCTTCTGCTTCTGTTAGGTCCATAGCATTTCTGTCCTTTATCGAGCCTATGTTTGCCTGAAATGTTCCCTTGGTATCTCTGATTTTCTTGAAGAGATCTCTAGTCTTTCCCATTTTATTGTTTTCGTCCATTTCTTTGCATTGATCACTGAGGAAGTCTTTCTTATCTCTCCTTGCTATTCTTTGGAACTCTACATTCAAATAAGTATATCTTTCTTTTTCTCCTTTGCCTTTTGCTTCTCTTCTTTTCTCAGCTATTTGTAAGGCCACCTCAGACAACCATTTTGCTTTTTTGCATTTCTTTTTCTTGGGGATGGTCTTGATCCCTGCCTCTGTACAATGTCACAAACCTCTGTCCATAGTTCTTCAGGCACTCTGTCTATCAGATCAAATCCCTTAAATCTATTTGTCACTCCCACTGTATAATTGTAAGAGATTTGATTTAGGTCATACCTGAAGGGTCTCATGGTTTTCCCTACATTCTATATAGTAGTTCCTTATATTTTGGTCTTATTCTAGTTTGAGATATAAATTAGATTTCCAAGTAGAAATACCAACAAGTGATTGAACACACAAATAGAAACAAGCAAAAGATTTAGCTAGAGATAAAAATTTTCATCAGCTTCTAGATAGTGTTTAAAACCATAAAACAGTGTGAGGTCACCAAGGAAATGAATGTAAATAGAAATGAGATGAAGTTCAAAGACTAAGCTCTAGGGAACTCCACGTTTCAAGGAAAGATGAGAAGGAACCAGAAAATGTGACAAAGAACTCATAGAAAACAAAAAAAAAAATGTATGATTTCCTAAAAGTTGGATAAAGATGGTTTGTGTGGATGAGGGGCTAGTCAGTAATTAGTGTATTAGTTTGCTTGTTTGTGGTTGTTCAGTAGCTAAGTCGTGCCTGACTCTTTTGCGACCCCATGGACTGTAACCCACCAGCCTCCTCTGTCCATGGGAATTTCCAGGCAAGAATACGGGAGTGGATGGCCATTTCCTCCTCCATGGATCTTCCCGACCCAGGGATGGAATGCACATCTCCTGCTTTGCAGGTGGATTCCTTACTTAAGCCACAAGAGAAGCCCCACATTAGTTTGCTACGGCTACCATAATAAGGACTTCCCTAGTGGTTCAGCTGTAAAGAATCTGCCTGCAGTGCTGGAGATGCTGGAGACACAGGTTCCATCCCTGGGTTGGGAAGATCCCCTGGAGGAGAGCGTGGCAACCCACTCCAGTATTTTTGCCTGGAGAATCCCATGGACAGAGGAGCCTGGCAGACAACAGTCCATAGGGTCGCAAAGAGTTGGACATGACTGACAGTGACTGAGCACGCACACCATAATAAAGTTTCACAAAATGAGTAGCTTAAACATTAGAAACTTATTGTATCACAGTTCTAGGGGATGGAAGTTTGAGATCAAGGTGTCAGCAGAGCTGTGCATAGCTGAAGGCCCTAGGGAAGGAGATGTTCCAGGTCCCTCTCCTGGCTTCAGGCAGTTCCTGACTTGTAGCAGCATAATTTCAGTGTTCACATGACATTCTCCACTTGCATGTGTCTGGGTTGTGCTGATTGCTGATTGCTCATTTCTCAGTTCCTAAGTCCTGTTGGACGCTTTGTGACTCCATGGACTACAGCCACTAGGCTCCTCTGTCCATAGGATTTCCCAGGCAAGAATATTGGAGTGGCTTGCCATTTCCTTTTCCAGGGCATCTTCCCCACCTATGGATTGAAATCACATCTCCTGCACTGGCAGGCAGATTCTTTACCACTGAGCAACCTAGGAAGACCTGTGTTGTGTTGATTTGCTCCTTTATATAATTTCTCTTTTTACCAGTCAGATGGGTTTAGAGGTCTGCCTTGGTACAATATGACTTCATTTTAACTGATTATATCTTTAATAATCTTATTTCCAAGTAAGTTCACATTTTGAGGTAGTAGGGGCTAGGACTTCGACATACCAGTGTGGAGGGAGACACAAATCAACCTACAGGAGCAACTCTCAACTTTGTCATAACATTTCATTCTTTTTTATAGATAGCTAGTTTGATTTATAAATACTTTGTTTAGAATCTTTATGCTTTATATTCGTGAATTATATTTCCTGTAATTTCCTTTTTTATATTATCCCTTCGTCAATTACTGCTGTCTACCAAAAGAGTGAGACATGATTTGGCAACTAACCAAAAACAACAGGTTATGTTAGCCTAATACAATGAGGTTGACAGGTATTGTTCTTTTTTTTTTCATTTATTTGACAAAAGATTGTGTACAATTTGAATCATTGATTCCTTAAAACTTTGATTGGACCTTATGGTGAAGGAATCAGTGACTGGAGTGTTCTTTGTGTGAATATTTTTGACTATTCAAATTATTGCATTTTGCTGTATTCATTTAAAGCTTCTTTAAGTCACTTTTATAAAGCTTCATTTTCTCAAAGGTTCATTTAATTAAATTCTTTTAAACGTATTTTTATAAAGTCATAAATAATGTTCTCATATCTTTTCAATGTCTGAAGGAAAAGTTACTTTCTCATCCCTGTAGCATATAAGTGACTTATCTCCTTTTAATCTTAATGTTTGTCAAATTTGTCAGCCTTTTGAAAAGAATCAGGTTTTAGATATTTTTACTGTATTTTTTGGAGAGGGAATGGCAACCCACTCCTGTATTCTTGCCTGGAGAATCCCACGGATAGAGGATCCTGGCGGGGCTACAGTCCATGGGGTCGCAAAGAGTCAGACTCAACTGAGTGACTAACACACACATTGTATTTTTATCTGATTTTCTTCAGCCCGTTTTGTTATGTCTTTTCTTCTACCATCTTTGTTATTATTGTATTATTTTTTAGCTTCTTGAGAAGACTGTTTGCTCATACTTTTTATGAGTACCTGCTTGTAAGATTCTAAATTTGTCTATTATGATAGCTTAACACAAATTTTCATAGGTATTATTTTGGATATAATTTGTAGCATAATGTATATATTCAATTTTTCTTTGCTTTAAGTTATTTAGAATTATGTTTCTAAGATTTCTAATATATGAGAATTTTTTAGTTGTTTGTTATTAGTTTCTAGATTAATTATATCATGGTTATAGTACATTTCTATATGGTGTTTAGTTCTTTGAAATTTATTGAGACACTCTTTAGGACTCAGTGTGATTAATTTTTGTAAATACCTATAAGATCAATATGCATTCTACAGCTGTGGACTATGATAGTTTAAGTATGTCTTTTAGACAAAATGTGTTAACTGTGTTTATAAGTATTTAACCTTACTAATCATCTGTCTGATTTTTCAATGACTTCTTGGCATATGTCATAAATTCATTCTCTATAATTGGAAATTTGTAAATGATAGCTTGTAGTTCTGCTTATTTCTATTTTATATATTTGAGATCATGACATCAGATGCACATAAATTTAAATTTAATGATTTCTAGTGAACTGAACTTTTTACTGTTTTAAAGTGATCTCTGTATCTCTAGTAACTCTTTTGCCTTATATCTAAATTTCTGATATTTATATAGCTTTATTAGTTTTCTTTTAATTAAAATATTTCTGATGTATCTTTTTTCAGATGTTTACTTTCACACATTCTTTCATGTGTAACTTTTAAACAACATATATTTGGATTTGTGAGCTTTTCCAAGTCAGTCTGCCAATCTTGTTTTTAAAAGATAATTTAGTTTATTTATATTTAATGTGATTATCAGGGCTTCCCTGGTGGCTCAGTGGTAAAAGAATCTGTCTGCAGTGCAAGAAATGCAGGAGATGAGGGTTTGATCCCTGGGTCAGGGAAGATCCCCTGGAGGAAGGCATGGCAAGCTACTCCAGTAATTTTGCCTGGAGAATCCCATGGACAGAGGAGCCTGATGGGCTATAGCCCAGATAGTCCCAAGTAGTCAGACAATTTGATTATTAACATAAACAGACCTAAATATTTTTTGTTTTGCATTAGTCACACATATTCAGGTTTCTTTTTTCCTGCTTATTCTTTTTAATTAAATATTTTTTCTAGCACTTCTTTATTTCTCCTCTACTAGTCCCGGAGATATACATTCTGTATTGGTTTCATTAGAAATCAAAATAGGCATACTTAACAATGTCTTAAGTCAATTAATATCATGACCTTAATACAGGGTTCTTAGAACATTTTTACTCCATTTACTCCCTTCTGACTTCTATTGATTCTATTGATCTTATTTATTTCAATTGTCTTTGATTTTATTTTCAGTCCCATGAAAATTTATTATTATTTCATATTTTAAGGTCATTTAGTTTAATTTGCATTTTATCAATTATTTTATCTTCATTCTGTTCAACAATTTGAACTATTCTTATGCTTAAAAAATTCATGATCATAGAAGTTTCAACTTCTTCACATTAGATATCAGATAATTATTTCCCAGCCTCTTTCACAGCCAAGGCAGGGACGTGCCAACTGAAAGTATATAGAACAAATTCCCTATAGGTTAGGGTGTCTTCATCTATATCCGTGATCCAAAGACACCAATAACAGCAGTTCATAGAGAACTGCCAGATCTTAATCCTGACAGTGATGTTGCTTATTATGCAATATTTGGTCTATGGCCACTTTTCCAAAATGGGTTTTTATGATTTGCATTGTGCGTGCATGTGTATGTGTGGCCTTGACTATGACTTGAGCTGAATGATGTGACTAAATCTAATTAAGAACTATTTTTAATTGCATTTTCAATCATCTTGATGTTTGCATTCCAGTTATAGTTTGAAAGCTATGTTACCATCTGATTCAATACTCATTTATGATATATTCTTTGATACTGAACATCATTTCTTAGTCTCTATACTTTAACAAATTTTAATGACTAATTTATGGAAATAACTTTGGGAAAGTCTCAAAACATGAACATAAATAAATTTTGTTATATGTTTGTACATATTACTCAAGATGATTAATTTCATTGCATGGACAACCTCCTAATGATTCATTGTCTTTCAAATCATCAGCAACTATATACAAACAGGTATCTTTTACAGATTCTCAGGTAAATGATAAATTATAATGAAAACACATAATATAATTCTAAGATATAACTGGGAGCACTAGAAGTTGGTATCTAGAAATCTTTGCAAATAAATCACAACTCCATTTTAAACAGAAATTGTGACCACAATTTTAAATTATTTTGAATAAATTCTTATGTTTTATATTTCCACATAGAACTGAAAAGTAAAGTAAATTGGGAGATGACCTAAATCATTATATTCACATTTCTTTTTTGTATTTAAGTTTTTATTCCATTTATCTTATGTTATTTACTTACTCCTAAGATTATTAAAAGGAGGTAATCATTTAAGCAGAATCAAATCTTCAGAAATCATGTTTTTGCGGTCCAATGAAATTATGGCACAAACATGATTGCATAGTAGAGGAATGTAAAACTGAATGGTAACTCTATTTCACACAAAAAAGTATAGCATTCTACCCATTTAAGAAATAAAATTTGTATATCCTAAAGAAAATGTTAGTTGGAAACAAGATGTGGCAAAATTTGTTTTATACATCTTTGAATTACAGACATTATAATTTTGTTCCCTTAAGTAAAAGATTTAGATCTTAAAAGTTTGCAAAAATTAGTAAGATGTTAAGAACAGGTGATATTTCATTTATCTTTATCTTGGGTACAGCAGCAAAAAATATATTTAATGAAAAAACAGAACTAAGAATTTGGAAATGGAATCATATAAGCAGTATAATATTGGTTGTTTTTATTTCAAGTATGAATTAACTAAATGTATTTGGCATAGAAATGTGGTGTAATTGGTATTTTAAGAATCACTGATGTTTCCCCGATGTCAACAGCACAATGCTTGTCCTGAAAGCAGTTACCTGTGCACTCTTAATCAGCTACTTAGCATTTCAGCTGTCAACAGAGAGGAAGTGCTGTGGTTCTATTTTAATAATAAAAGCAAGAACACATCGCCCTCTAGTGTTGAAAATGCTAGGAGATTCAAGTTTAGAAATAAGAAATAATGCATTTTAAAAAACAAATGTCTTATTTTTCTCTTTTCAAGTAAATGTAATATATCAATATTTAAGTTAACATCTTGAATCCTAGGAAAACAGATGGCAAACATAACTGATTAACTTATTTGTATGGCCTGTGTTATAAAAAAGGTTAACTAGATTGAGAATAAATTCTTTTTAATATTTTACTTTTTAAATTATATTACATTTTATTATAGTTGTAAGATTTATGAAAGATGAATTATAATACTTTATCTCCTAGTATTTATAGTAACTTTACTTGTGTTATAAAAATTAGTTGTAAGTATTCTTTTAATTGTTAAGAATGTAACGAACACATGGAAATAGAAAGATAAACAGCTAAGTTTCTTTAGTTTCCCAAGGACAAAACTGAAGCTCAGACTTTTTCTCCCACCCCGCAAGTTTCTGGAGAAGATAGCATTTGAGTTATTCCTTGGGGTAGAGAAAAAGGTTAATATATGCAAAATGTGAAAAAGTTGTTGATTTAGTATGATTGTTTCATGCATGTGACAAAGACACTTTGCTTGACCAAACTCTAAGCAGGCTTCTGAACCTTCTCTGAGGTTTGCATTTTCTTGCAAAATCTAGTTTTAGCCAGAATCCTGATAACTCAATCTAATCAGACTCCCCACCCTCGATATTTGCTCACCCTCAATGTCCAGTCTGGTTCCTCATCCTCTGCTGCTGCTGCTGCTGCTGAGTCGCTTCAGTCGTGTCTGACTCTGTGCAACCCCTCTACCACACCCTAGACAAAGGCTGATAACCCTGCCTGTCTTCAGCAAGAATCCTGTTAGGTAGTTTTAGCTGAAACCTCCCATATGTACAATGTTTCCTTTTCGTAATTTTCCACCCACTGATCTGACCCTGATCCTTGGCTCTTCTGTGTGTGTGTGTGTGTGTGTGTGTGTGTGTGTGTGTGTGTGCTCAGTCACATTTGACTCTGCAATCCCATGGACTGTGTAGCTCACCAGGATCCTCTGTCCATGGAATTTCCCAGGCAAGAATACTTGTGTAAATTACCATTTCCTACTTCAGAGGATCTTCCACAACCAGGAATCGAAACTGCATCTGTTGCATCTCCTGCATTGGCAGGCAGATTCTTTACCACTGAGCCACCTGGGAAGCCCAAAGTCTTAGTTGCCTATACTGTATTTGGAGTTGAGCCCATCTCTCTGCCCATTGCAGTGGGGCCTATACCTATCACAACCGTCCTAAATAAAGTTGGCCTGGCCACCTTGAAGTGTCACTAAATGGTTTTTGCCAACAGGGTGGTCTGCAATGTGCTGAAGATTCCATTCTGAATAAATTTACAGTCCCTGCTTCATGGAAATTCATGCATAATTACATTGAAACTCATATAAACTAATTTTTGCAAGGCATGGGAGGGAGACTGATTTTCTTGACATGGCTTTATCTAAACTGAACTTTTAAAAGTGAAATAGAGTTGGTCAAACTTAGAAATAGGAAAGACAACATTGGTCATCCAGTACTGCAAATGATTCAAGATGTAAAGAGCAGGAATTACAAGATGAAAGAATTTTGCAAGAGAAAACTTTCAGAAAGTTTGGCTCTAAAGGTGGAAAGAAAAAAGACAGTTGCTAGGGCTGGGGTGGGAGGATAACTGTGATAGAAAATTATATGAAGATGAGAGTGATCCAAATTTGTGAAGAAAATTATATCTGTAATACAGCCATGAAATTAAAAGATGCTTATTCCTTGAAAGGAAAAGTTATGACCAACCTAGATAACATATTAAAAAGCAGAGACATTACTTTGCCAACAAAGTTCCGTCTAGTCAAAGCTATGGTTTTTCCAAAAGTCAGGTATGGATGTTAAGAGTTGGACTGTGAAGAAAGCTGAGCGCCAAAGAACTGGTGCTTTTGAACTGTGGTGTTGAAGACTCTTGAGAGTCCCTTAGACTTCAAGGAGATCCAACCAGTCCACCCTAAAGGAGATCAGTCCTGGGTGTTCTTAGCAAGCACTGATGCTGAAGCTGAAACTCCAATATTTTGGCCACCTCACGCGAAGGGTTGACTCGGAAAAGACCCTGATGCTGAGAGGGATTGGGGACAGGAGGAGAAGGGAACGACAGAGGATGAGATGGCTGGATGGCATCACCAACTCTATAGACGTGAGTTTGAGTAAACTCTGGAGTTGGTGATGGACAGGGAGGCCTGGCGTGCTGCGATTTATCGGGTCGGAAAGAGTTGGAACCGACTGAGCGACTGAACTGAACTGAATCTTTCAAATAAACGCAGGCCAGGCAAATAGACTTAAATTAGTAAGCAAATGTTGGCAACTAAAGCCATTCAGATATTAAAATATTGTAATTACCAAACAGAATATATGCAAATACTGTTTATAATGAATTACTAAAATGATTATCCCCAGTTTTTAACTATATTCTCAGAAAAGAGAGGTTGAAGTTCTAGAAAATAGGTAGGGGCAAAAGGAAAAAAAAATAATAATAATAACTTTGTAAGAGATATACATTTTCCACAGAACCAGGAAGCAAGTAAGCAAAGTGATTCTTAAATTTGGGAAACATTGATGGGAGTTAGTTTGGCTTCCTGGGTGTTGTTTAGGTAATGTATCCCTGCTTTCTATTTTCTTTGTAGCATAAATTGGGCCTTCCCTGGTAGCTCACCTGGTAAAGAATCCGCCTGCAATGCTGGAGACCTCATTTCAATTCCTGGGTCGGGAAGATCCCCTGGAGAAGGGATAGGCTAACCAGTCCAGTTTTCTTTGGCTTCCCTGGTGGCCCAGACGATAAAGAATCTGCTCGCAATGCAGGAGACCCGGATTGGATTCCTGGCTTGGGAAGATCCCCATGGACAAAGGAGCCTGGTGGGCTACAGTTCATGGAGTCATAAATAGTTGGACAGGACTGAGTGACTAAGCACACTGTAAATTGAGGAATTAGGTGGTGGGTCTACTTGGCTTACAAAGTTACTGAAATCATTACAATGTTATAAATTAGGTGAATGGAATAAAAAAAAAAAAGATGGGTATTAGAAGAATTTTTCAATCATGTTTCCCATTTATTATAACAACTTAAGCTATAATTTTAAGTTAAAAGGTAAAATAAAAATTATGTTTTTGTCTGCTGCTGCTAAGTCACTTCAGTCGTGTCCAACTCTGTGCGACCCCATAGAGGGCAGCCCACCAGGCTCCCCCTGGGATTCTTCAGGCAAGAACACTGGAGTGGGTTGCCATTTCCTTCTCCAGTGCATGAAAGTGAAAAGTGAAAGTGAAATCGATCAGTCATGTCTGACTCTTAGCGACCCTATGGACTGCAGCCTACCAGGCTCCTCTGTCCATGAGATTTTCCAGGCAAGAGTATTGGAGTGGGGTGCCATTGCCTCCTCCGTTTCTTGTCTAATCACAACAATTTATAGAAAATGAGCCTATTTTTGAGAGAAAATTAAGATTATATCTAAATAAACATACCATGGCATTGTATTTCTTCAGTCTTCTTTTGTAGCTCCCATATAAATTGTTTATATGGCCAGAAAATAAAACTGAGACAGGAATTGGAAATGTTACATTAGATTGGCTGATTAATGGCCACATTCTTCACATTTAATCCATTAGCACAAGTTTTAAATCCACTGTTAAAAAAAAATAAAGACTTATTAGAAATGAAAGGAAAATAGTAAAGAAAAGAAATTAAGAACAGATGAAAGCAAAAGTCAGACAGGTGTGTTTATTTCTTTATTGATGAGATGATATACAGCTGAATTTGAAGATACCTGAATACTTGAAAAATAGACTGTTTTTAATAAAATAATTCTTTTTTGGCTTTAATTATTGATCACTTAGCCCTAAGTTTCTTTTTTATTTGATTAAATTAAATTAATTTATTTTCATCTGTGCTGGGTCTTGCACGACCTTTCTCTAGTGGCAGCGAGCGAGGGCTGCTCTCTGGGTGCAGTGTGTTGGCTTCTCACTGCAGCGGCTTCTCTTGTGGAGCACAGGCTCCAGGCTTCAGTAGTTACAGCTGGCAGGCTTTAGAGCACAAACTCAGTGGCGGTGGCGCCAGGGCCTAGTTGCCCTGCAACATGTGGAATCTCTCCTGACCAGAGATCGAACCCACATCCTGTGCATTGGCAGGCGAGTTCTTAACCTCTGGACCACAAGAGAAGTCCAAAAAATAGTAGGCTCTTGATAAAAGTTGGTAGATTTTTGTGTTGAATGCGTGTTGGATGAATGCATTTGCTTCTTACCTTATAGAGAAAACAGGAGCATTATCCAAAACTGAACTGATTGTTTGCCTTTCCAGTCCTAGTTTTATTTTAAATGTCCAATTATAAATATTAGGGCTTCCATGGTGGCTCATATTGTAAAGAATGTGCCTGCATTGCAGGAGATCCAGATTTGATCCTTGGATTGGGAAGATCCCCTGGAGAAGGTAATGGCAACCCACTACAGAATTCTTGCCTGGAGACCCCAAATCTAGACAAAAATTAGACAGATGCCACAGATCTATCCAAAGTCATCCCAAGTTTCTAAGGGAGTTGTCTGGATTTTTGGAGCCTTTAGGAAAAATACAGGCATGCCAGAACTGTTTAATTCTATTTAATCCTGGACCATACTGGAGATACTATTAAAAGCAAAAATCAATCATGAAATTTTGAATATAAATATGAAACAGAGTTTTACATAATGATTACTTACTCACCCCACATGGTCACAAATAGCATTTTTGCTACTATATCTAGAAGTCTGTGGCAAATCCAAGCAAATGTACACTTAGTATTTTCCTTCTTCTCAAAGTTCCCATGTTTTTCTAATAAATAAGATAAATATAAATACATATTTGCAATTTGACTTTAATACAAATAGATTTTTCTTTTTGAAAAATTGTATTGTTTCTCTGCTTTAGAAAACAAGACCTAGGAAAAT
>NW_011494961.1:1958012-1964984 GCF_000754665.1 Bison bison bison
ATGGTAAATAGGCACTATATATATATATATATATATATATATCTCTCTCTCTCTCTCTCTAGGAAATGGTGAGAAATCACCTGACATTTGCTCTCTATTTACTGAGTTGCTTTCATAAGCTTTCGAACTGTGAATGTAACTGATAGCTCAGAGCTATGTACCTAGTATAATATGATGTTACAATAAAATACAGTGGTAGTAATGGTATCATTACATTTGAAATTACACTTTTAGGAGTTTTTAGTGATAAAAATGCACACTTTGAGGATTAAAGTAAGTGTGTATTATATCACTGAACTCAAGAAAATATGAAATGTCTAAAATGTTAGACAATAGTCAACTGGTTATTTACAAGGGTAGAAAATATCTTTATTGTAGAAAAGGATAAAATAAACATGCTTCTTTGATTCTGATTAAATATAATAGTTACCATCACTTTGTACATTCATCTGAAAAGTTATGTATGAAGCTATGGTTGTTACCAAAAATAATGTTGCAATATTTTGTGTCCTGGATGCTGAAAAGAGTACCAAGTGACCAAAGCATGTGTTATCAATCAATTCCTAGTCGCAAGTTTGGTTAAATCAATAATGGATACTTTCAGGAATCACTTGGAATCGTAAGAGACTGTTTTCATCTTCAGCTAAAACCTCTGTGTTATTTATAAAATCAGGTTAAATAATTTGAATTAGCTGTGCCTTCTCGAGTAGTGTTTCTCAAAATCTTTTGACCCTGACTCAGAATAGAAAATAATCTTACATTGAGATCCAGAACACTAATACACGCACACAAACACACACCCCACACACAAGACACACCCCCCCTCCCCCCGCTAACAACAAACATTTCCTAAAGCACTACTTACCTTTACCCCTGAAATGTATCTGTATTTCTATTCTGGTCCGTTTCATTTTTCTTTATGTGGTGCTGACCTATACTTTGAAAAATAAAAAGAGTATCTCTCTTGGAATACGGTTACAAATTTTGGAATTCTCCCCTAGAGAGTGAAAGTGCAATTAATAAATGTATTTGCATAAATTGTTAAATGTTTACATAGCACAGTTTTTAATTAAGACACTGCTGTATATGAAATATAAGCTGTTTATTATAATCTTAAGGGTCAAACAAAAATCTCATGAAACATGTAGAAATGAGGTATTTGATAAAATACGTTTCCCCTTCCATATATCATGAAAAGTCAAAAGTGATCAAATTATTGCAATTCTTATGTCATCACAACTTACAATACAGCTTCTTTTGAACTGATTTACCAATAATTCACTTCTAGATGTTTTCTGCATTTGTGTTAAATATTTTTAACTTTGAATATATGAATTTTTAAAGTTGAAATAAAACTTGCTGATATCTTAAATTACTTCATTATGGTAACTGCTAAGGTTTTGGTTTCATCTAACTTAATTTTGATTTTTCTCAACAAGTGCTATGGTGAGAAAACGGAACTCTAGCATCACAAATCACTCATGATGTAGCTCAGTCTTTTTCTTACACCCTCTAAATCTCAGTTTCTTCATTAAAAAAAAATAGACTAATAATGGCTAAACAGGCCGATGAATGCCAAGAATGTAGAATAATGACTGGCAAACAGCAGCTTCTCATGAAATGCCAGTAAATATTTTCCTTTTTTTCAATTTCAGCTGAACTTTGAGTCTCTTTGAAGATCTCATCAGATCACCTTCAAGAAAGAAACAATCACGTGTATAATCATTGCTGATCCTAGTTCCTAACTTCTGAATTTCCTTCTTGGCAAAATTCGCAGTGACTACAGTAATACCTGCAGTTGCTTTGTTTACTGATTTCTCTGCTGCTACCAGAGATTAGTAAAAATTTAGATAATTGAGGACCTGTTGGGAAATGGATTTTGCAGACTGTATTTTAGAAAATCTATAAACACAATGTGGAAATAAGTCAAAGAGTGATTTTAAAATAGATACACAAAACAGTAATTTCTTCATACTATCCAATCTTAAAAGAGAGGGAAATTCTGGTAGATATTTGGTAGATATTCCACTACTATTGATGTGATAAGTCACACTTGGAAGATTAGAAGTATAAAAAAGAGGAGGAAAGAAAAGAACGAGAACAAGGAAAGCAGCACCTATAAACCCCACCCCCCCTTTTTTTTCCCCTCACCAAAATATGCATAGGAATCACACAGCTGGAATTTGGGGATAGATTGTTGCCAAAATAATGAGAAGTTCTCCCTCTCCAAATTTTTAACAATAGACTTATTCAGTTCAGTTTAGTTCAGTCGCTCAGTCGTGTCCGACTCTTTGTGACCCCATGAATCGCAGCACGCCAGGCCTCCCTGTCCATCACCAACTCCCGGAGTTCACTCAGACTCACGTCCATCGAGTCAGTGATGCCATCCAGCCATCTCATCCTGTCGTCCCCTTCTCCTCCTGCCCCCAATCCCTCCCAGCATCAGAGTCTTTTCCAATGAGTCAACTCTTCACATGAGGTGGCCAAAGTACTGGAGTTTCAGCTTTAGCATCATTCTTATTAGGAAATGTAAAAGGCAGATTTAGCAGAATTGGGATCAAAGCATATTTAACTTGCTTGGTGTGGTGCTTAAGGAAATAGTGCTTCACAGATGCAATTACTCCTTTATCCACGTGTGTCCATTCATACTGTAAGGAAAGTCCAACATCATGGTAGAAGGGAAAGCGGGCAGAGTGCCCCTGTGAGCCTGTTTGTTGCTAACTGGCCTCAGATTCATCCTTCACAATGCACTGTATTAAGGTAAAATTAAAATTTTAGCCTATCACCTAGACTCCTTCATAAAACACTCCATGTAATTTTGGATTTTTTGGAGCAGCATTTTAATGGCTTCACTATTATCCTTAAATGAATATTAATTTTATATGACTCATTTAACATATGTGTGTCTCTCAGGTATTCCTACCCCTTTGCACTCTGCATTGTCTTTTTTTTTTTTTTTTAAGGGTCATAATACCAGATAGGCGTATAGAAAACCTACTTTTCCTCCTGTGTGTTTCTCTTTTACTCTCATACTACCATCATACTTATAACACTTCTGATACAGGGAGTTTGAGGTTTTTTTCCCCATACCAACCAGTGCTTTGAGTGTGACACTAGCTGGGTGTGTGTGCTAAGCCGCTTCAGTTGTGTCCCACTCTTTGCAACCCTATGGACTGTACCCTGCCTTGCTCCTCTGTCCATAGAGATTCTCCAGGGAAGAATACTGGAGAGGGTTGCCATGACCTCCTACTGGGATCTTCCCAATCCAGGGATGGAACCCGCATCTCTTATGTCTCCTGCATTGGCAGGGGTGTTCTTTACCACTAGCCACATCTGGGAAGCCCAGGACACTAGCTAGTGTCCTACAATTCAAACTGGACTCTAACCGGAGTTAGCACAGACCCCATAGGTTAGGTAGGAATCAGTCCCATAAGACTGCTCCTCAACTTAGATTCAGTTACAAGTCCTGTGTCTGTCCTACTTAGCTATACATCAGAGGTTCCCAGGATGCCCTCACCTTGGATTTGATTACTTGCTAGAACAACTGAGAGAACTCAAGGAAACACCTACTTAATTTTACTCATTTATTATATAATAAAGGATATAGTTGAAGAGCTAGATGAAGTGATACGTAGGGGAGGGCTGCATGGTCCTGAGGGTGAAGCTGAATCTAACCTCCATATCCTGACACTGAATCAAATCTCAGAGACAGAGTTTTGGGTGAAGTGGAAAAGAACAGCTTTATTGCTTTGCCAGGAAATGTGAAGAGGGGTGTGGGGTACAGTGGGCTAATGTCCTCAAAGCTGTGTGTCCTCACTTGGACAGGGTAGTGAGAAGTTTTACTGTAATGAGTGAGAATGTTTCCAAAGAGAGAGTGATCAGCTCATGGACATTCTTTTGATTGGTTGGTGTTGAGGCAAAAAGGAGACAGCATCATCAATCTAATGGTTCCAATTAGTCTGGGGTCCACGCGCTTGTCGGCAGCATGCCTTCATTGACCCTTAACTTCTCCCATCTAGTGGGCTTTTAGTACCTGCAAAAGAGTTTAAAGATAATGTTATGTATATCCACTGATGCAGAACAGGGCCTTGCCCCAGGGTTGCACTACTGTTTCTCTTGACTGTTTGTTTTCTCCATAGTCCTGAATCCCCTCCCTTCCTTAATCAACAACTGCTTGAATCTGCCCATTGGAACTCAGGGAAAGTCATGGAGTCAGAATGAAGCCTATTTCTTCTAATCAAATAAATGCACTAATGCTTTTGTGCCCAAGAGCTCCACAGGGTCCTGTGTGGTATTGCATCACTAGAACAATAGACACTCATATCACCCAGGAAATTACAAGGAATTTAGGAGTTCTGTGCCAGAACCTAGGAGGAGAGGTCAATATATATTACTGGAGCTTAGGGTGGACCATCCCCAAATTTGCCAAAGTGGCATGTTGATTGAAAGTGTTAGTTGCTCAGTGGTGTCTGATTCTTTGTAACCCCATGGATTGTAGTTCGCCAGCCTCCTTTGTCCCTGGAATTCTCCAGGCAAGAATACTGAGATCTTCCTGACCCAAGGATCGAACCCAGGTCTCTGGCATTGTGGGCAGATTCTTTGCCGCTTGAGCCACAAGGAAGCCCCAGATTAAGAATCTGACTGCCAATGCAGGAGACACAGGAGGCATGGGTTCAATCCCTGGAGTAGGAAATGGCAACCCATTCCAGTATTCCTACCTGGAAATTTCCATGGACAGAATCTTGGTGGGCTACAGTCTATGAGGTCACAAAGAGTTGGACACAACTGGGCATATTGATTATTTGGAATTAAGTTACTTAAGAAATAACAGTGAAAGAACACTCTCCCTCTCCTTTGTCTCCAGAAATTAGGAAGTAATCCCATGTGAAAGGTATCCTCCTTGCCCCAGGAGGTAGGGAGACATCCTTATCATCAGAGATTGGAAATTCAGGGTGGAGAAGGCTATGTAAACTGCTTAGATTCTTCACTAAATAGTACCCAAGACCATTTCTTTGTCTTGTCAGTTCTCAAATTTATTGTTCTTTGCCCAAAAGCTGCATGCTTTGTTCACTTCTTAGGTCCTGTATCTATGAGACCTCCATACATGTGAAAGTAAATTTTATTTTCTCCTGCTTTTTTCCTCCCATTTTAATGATTAGACCAGCCAAAAGAAACAACTGGGCTAGGCTGTAGATTTTTCCCCTCCCCAGATATATATACTTTGTTTCTTTGGCGTCCCAAACAATACCATACCATTTCTTTTCTCAGGCATAGAACATGAGTAAATTTCTTTGTTACATCATCTTCTGTTGTCCAGCCTTCCTCACCTTCACTGGTGAATCTTTTCTATGGAAGAATGAACAAGTGGATTGAATGAGAACTACAACTCACTTGATAAACAGACACACATAAGTGCAGAGTCACACACACACACAGACAGTGGTGGTAATATGCATCTATCATTCTTCTAACTCTGAACATATTAATGTTAAATAAATGTCACATTTAAATTTTATTCTTTTGGTTGGCAGATTCTGGTCCCATATGCTTTTTTATTTTATTTTATTTTTTACTATTGCATATTAGAATGCGCTGTTCTAATATGCAAAACTGACATCTCATCCTTTGTATATTCAAAAATAAATGTCACATTTTTGATGTCAGATTAGATAAGGATTTAACAAATATTAAGTTGTTACACACTTTGTTTCTTTTCAAATACCTGATTAAATGTATTCTGAAAATACTAAACAAACCACCAAAGTATACAGATTAGATTTCTACTTTTCTGGGGTGATGCAAGGTAGAGGTGTGATTGCAACAGATTCCGTTTCCATAAGTAGATTTTTTAATCAAATACTTAAATTTGGAGAAGTCTGGGAAAAATATGATAAAGACTGGATAATTTTCTTTGGCAAATTTCAAATCTCTTTTAATAATTATTTTATGCAGTTTAATTTGATTTTTATTTTTAAAATGTACTTTATGAACATTTTCAAATAAACATAAAAGTATATGGTAGACCATACCATAATTGTTTTATATATTTTATATCAAACCTAATAAAATACAACTGTATTTTATTTCTTTTCAGTAAAATATAATTTAATTTGTTCACAGGGAGCAAAACTTTAAAACAATTGAAAGGTTTTAGGGGAATCAAATAGTCACTTAAAAATTATATTTGATAACAGCATATTTGTAAGTCCTGGCATATGGCGTTAATTTTCCTTTAAAGTGAGTTTGAAATCAGTGGGAAGATTTTCAGAATTGGTTCACTCTTTCAAAGGGGAGAAACCATGTCTATTTACATATTTGGAATCTGAAAAACAAAAATGTTTGGTAGAAATTTAAAATTTTTAAATTGTTAGCTTTTGAGATTGCTTAAATTTTTTTCCAAAATCTGAGGCATATTATTTTTCAACTTGTTGATTTTTTTAATTTAAATTACTAAGTAAGGAAAAACGTATTTGAGAACATAAAAACATAAAATAGAAGTAATGATATGCTCATATCTGTAATCATTTAATCTAACAATCTTCTAAAAATCTAATCTCTAATAATCTAATAATAAATAATATGCATAATTTTTCAGTTTATTCAAATGAACAATTTTTAAAATAAATATTAAAAATTTACAAAGTGATGGAATGTACAGCTCATATTATAAAACAGGTTAATTTGTTCTCTATGACATAGTACATCAATAACACACAACTTACAGTATATGTATCACAAATTAAGAACATAATAAAAACACAAAAATTATAATGGAAAATTATATCCAGGTTGGTGAGGCAGTTTGGGGAAATTTGTTTTAATGGTTTCCATGTATTATTTAAGGCAATGCCAAAGAATGCTCAAACTACTGCACAGTTGTACTCATCTCACACGCTAGTGAAGTAATGCTCAAAATTCTCCAAGCCAGGCTTCAGCAATACGTGAACCGTGAACTTCCAGATGTTCAAGCTG
>NW_011494961.1:1965084-1976113 GCF_000754665.1 Bison bison bison
GACCTGCCTCTTGAGAAATCTATATGCAGGTCAGGAAGCAACAGTTAGAACTGGACATGGAACAACAGACTGGTTCCAAATAGGAAAAGGAGTACGTCAAGGCTGTATATTGTCACCCTGCTTATTTAACTTATATGCAGAGTACATCATGAGAAACGCTGGGCTGGAAGAAGCACAAGCTGAAATCAAGATTGCTGGGAGAAATATCAATAACCTCAGATATGCAGATGACACCACCCTTATGGCAGAAAGTGAAGAGGAACTAAAAAGCCTCTTGAGGAAAGTGAAAGTGGAGAGTGAAAAGGTTGGCTTAAAGCTCAACATTCAGAAAACGAAGATCATGGCATCTGGTCCCATCACTTCATGGGAAATAGATGGGGAAACAGTGGAAACAGTGTCAGACTTTTGGGGGGGCTCCCAAATCACTGCAGATGGTGACTGCAGCCATGAAATTAAAAGACGCTTACTCCTGGGAAGGAAAGTTATGACCAACCTAGATAACATATTCAAAAGCAGAGACATTACTTTGCCAAAAAGGCCCATCTAGTCAAGGCTATGGTTTTCCTGTGGTCAGGTATGGATGTGAGAGTTGGACTGTGAAGAAAGCTGAGCTCCGAAGAATTGATGCTTTTGAAGTGTGGTGTCGGAGAAGACTCTTGGGAGTCCCTTGGACTGCAAAGAGATCCAACCAGTCCATTCTGAAGGAGATCAGCCCTGGGATTTCTTTGGAAGGAATGATGCTAAAGCTGAAACTCCAGTACTTTGGCCACCTCATGCGAAGAGTTGACTCATTGGAAAAGACCCTGATGATGGGAGAGATTAGGGGCAGGAGGAGAAAGGGATGACAGAGGATGAGATGGCTGGATGGCATCACTGACTCGATAGATGTGAATCTGAGTTAACTCTGGGAGTTGGTGATGGACAGGGAGGCCTGGCGTGCTGCGATTCATGGGATCGCAAAGATTTGGACACGACTGAGCGACTGAACTACTCAACTGATGTATTATTTTTCTTTTGAATGGTAGAAAGTAGTTTGTTGGATAAAAGTTAATATGGAAAACAATTTTAATTCTGATAAGAGATATCAGCCAAATTTAGGAATATGCTCTGAGAAAAGCATGTGAAGATTTTTCTTCTCATCTAGATGATGCCTCTGGCCTCTATTTCATTAGACAGTTCTGAAGATCCTGTTCCCATTGTGTTCTTTGTCCCATAGCTTCTCTGTCACTTTTCTTCTGGTAATGGAGAAAAAGAAATCCTTTATTTTGGTTGTTTTGCTGAAGAGGGCCAAGTGTCTCCCTGTAACTTCAGAAAATAATATTTCTAAAGGGAAAAGTCCTTAAGTACTGTTTATTTGAGACAAAATCATTCTCTCACCTTATAATCCATATACCTAAGTACATACTTAAGAGCATGCTCCAGTGTTCTAAACCCATGCAGATACATGATTTCCTAATTCTATAAGTATATAGTGTTTACCAAGGTTATGGAAGCAAGTTGCATGATATGACCATTATACACTAAACCTTTTTTCTTACCATTTTTTTTTTGAGATGACTAGTTTGTAAAATGATCTCAATCTGTGTTTCTATATATTGATATATGGCAATCAAATAGGTAAAATCTAATAGGGTTTTATATTGTTGAGGACATGAAAAATCAACTACAATCTATGTAGAAAAATCAACTACAATCTATGTAGTAAAATCTAGACTGTAAACCTTAGGCTATTAATATTTTAGCATATCAACACACTAAAATTATCTTTGATATGTATATTTCTTATGTATCAGCATAGGCATACCCACACTTAGATTACTATTTTTATGTTAGTCATTATATTTTTTCTCTTTTTCAGGTAATGCTTCAAGGACTCTACAGCAATTTCTGGTATTGGACATATTCAAAATCTCTTCAACTTTTTCTATCCTGGTCCACTGTTCTGCTGCTTTAACTTGCTTGAGATCCCATCACGCATTTTACATGGTTTGCAATGGTTACATGAACGTTTGGGAAGTGGCATTTGTACCATCTCATACTTTATTCATGATGACACTTTAGGGAAGTAATTTGGAAAAAGCTTCCAAAGCCTCATTTTTAAAAAAAATGAATCTTATTGTGAAGCTTCGGAGAAGTTTTCGAACATTGATTGTTCTCTTAGCCACCTTTTGCTTGGTGAGCATTGTCATCTCTGCCTATTTCCTCTACTCTGGCTATAAACAGGAAATGACACTTATTGAGACTACTTCAGAAGCAGGATGTACTGATGTTAAAATCCTACCTTACCGGTCAATGGAGCTGAAGACAGTTAAACCTATTGATACATCCAAAACTGACCCTATTGTCCTCCTGTTTGTGGAGAGCCAATACTCTCAACTTGGGCAAGATATTATTGCTATCTTGGAGTCCAGCCGATTTCAGCACCACATGGTCATTGCCCCTGGCAAGGGAGATATACCTCCTCTAACAGACAATGGCAAAGGGAAATATATTTTAGTTATTTATGAAAATATTCTGAAGTATGTTAGCATGGACTCATGGAATCGAGAGCTCTTAGAAAAATACTGTGTGGAATACAGTGTTAGTATAATTGGTTTTCATAAAGCCAATGAAAACAGCTCACCAAGTACACAGTTAAAAGGTTTTCCATTAAACCTTTTCAATAATCTAGCTCTAAAGGACTGTTTCGTCAACCCTCATTCTCCTTTGCTGCATATTACCAAAGCCCCCAAGGTTGAGAAAGGCCCTCTTCCTGGGGAAGACTGGACGATTTTCCAATATAATCATTCAACCTACCAGCCTGTACTCTTAACTGAATTACAGACAGAAAAATCCCTTTCATCCTTGTCCGGCAAACCACTCTATGCGACGGTGATTCAGGATCTGGGACTGCATGATGGAATTCAGCGAGTTCTTTTTGGCAACAACTTAAACTTTTGGCTGCACAAGCTCATCTTCATAGATGCCATCTCCTTCCTGTCAGGGAAGAGGCTGACCTTGTCTTTGGACAGGTATATCCTTGTGGACATTGATGATATCTTTGTTGGGAAGGAAGGAACAAGGATGAATGTCAAAGATGTGAAGGTAAGAACATTTATAAATAGCAATATTTTTTTCTTTCACTAACTCTGTGGTATTGATAAAATATCATTTTGAATATTTTAGATTCCAAATTACTCAAAAATTTAAGATGCAGTAAGTTTGAGATAAAGTAAAAAAAAAAAAAAAACCTTGAACTAAACCTTAACTATTCCTCCATTCCTTACCCACTCCTGAAATGCTTCTGAGGGGCATAAAACTAAAATACCCCAAAGTTTCTTTGATCTTAATCACTTGGTCTCTTAGGCTTTACCTGTTGGAGCTAGTACCCCATAGAACAGCCTTCTTTGCTCCACACATGTTGCAGTTTGTAGCAATGAGACAAAGACAGTCATGAAAATCCATCACTGGATGGATTCTCCTGCCCTACATGGGTTTGACAATGGTGCTTGAAATATAGGATAGAGAAGCAGCCCAAGTCTTTTCTATAACAAGTAAGCATAGCACTTGCTTATATGAAGTGTTCATATACTTGTAAATATAGATATGAACAAAACTAGTTTTATAGGGAATGTGGTATTAAACTTAACCTCAGGAGGCTACCCTCTATTATCACATCACTTTAGCTAACAGTGTCATTGGGAGTACTTCTAAATTATGGTCAAGTTGACTGCAGTATAGCAAATTCACCCTGTGATTGCTATCAGATAAAGAAAAAGTCAAACATGTTTTACTAGTTTGGGCAGGTAATTCTGAGAAAAATTCCCTTTTTTTATTATCTTGATTCAACATTCTCACTTGTGTCTATCTTGTTTTATATATAATTAAATTCATTCTGTGAGCAAATGATTTTAGCAAACATATAAACAAAAATAATAGGGCACAGCTTAGAATAATAAACTAACTAGAGATTGTTAAGATCATGTCATCTTTTTTGAATTTCTGCTATTAGGCATTTTATCCTTCAAAGATGAAACCTCAGTACTACTTCAAAATAACAGCTTTTCTACCCATCCTAATACTTCATGACCTTTATAATAAAATATCTCACTTTGGACATTGTTATAAAGAGATTAAGTGATCCGTCTTGAATCCTGGCTAGATTTTCTGTTTTCCGTTTTTTTTTTTTTTTTTAATATTTTGAGTCTTTACTATGTCTTTTAGTTAGTATAAATTCTACTTTTATTTTAATTTTAAAATCATAAACTTAAGGCAAGTTCATGTGGTGCAAATGGTTTTCTGAGTGATTCCTTTTCTGAAATCCTGAAAAGATTTTCCTAATTTTAATCTAATCAGCTATATGAATTGAAAAACTTCTTTATAACTCTTAACAAATTTTTCAGCTCTAATTCAACTTTATCACTTATTCTCAATAGAAAAACATAGCTATTTACCACTACTCATATAATTTTCAAGGATTACTGATGACTTTTTGAGTGACATAACCCCAAACAAAATAACAGAATACTGAAATTTGACAAAGGCTGGAGCAATGCCACAGGCAGATAATCATATAGTGTGTATAACTGTGCATTTGTTTACTATTTTTATATCCTACACACACATACACTCACACTCACAAGTGACCAGGGTAAGTGTCACTTTGAAGAAAATCCTCTTTTTCGCCCCTTTGGGTGTTGTATCTGGCTCTCTCAGAACTATTAATCAAAGAATATCAGAAACTTGATTGGGACTGAAGTAACATGTTGGGTTACTTATAAGTCAATAAGGAAATGTTGTCTTTCAATATAAAAGTGATACTTTTAATCTTGGGCATTTGATTTCTCCTTTGACTATTATTTTTTGGGTAAAAATGATTTTGTGGCAAATGATCTCGAACTGTCCATAGAAAAGTTCTGCATTCTCCCTGTACTTCATCCTCATGTTCCTTTTCTGGCAGTATAACATTTCATTACACACTAATATGTGAGGAAAAGTCCATTCTCCCTGAAAATCTCCCTGAATTTTCCAGAGCGAGGGTATTGGATGGCTGGTGAGATTTTTCTATATTATTCCAAATTAGAGAGTAGAGCTATTCTGTTCCTCCACAGGACAGTTTGAGGAAAGCTGGAGGGTTTCGTTTGAAAACTGTTGGTTATATGTGTGCTAAGAGCCTCCCTGGCCACTCTCACAATTAGACTGGGGCATAGAGCTGGGAGTAATTAAGAGCAAATTCAAACACAGCCTTGTCTGTAGCACCACCTCACTCTATAGACAAAAAATATATTAGCATATTATTATTTGAGTCATTTTTCTCACTTTGAAATAGAGATTCTGGATCAAACTGCTGAAGAATTAGTATTTTTATGGCATAGAATTTGGTGCAGTGAAAACAATGCAGGTTTTTCAGTCTATATTCTTTCTATTAAATGATTCTGCCAGATAAACTACATAAACTAGGTAAACTACAGTATATCTAGTTGTGTTTTTTTTAGAAATTTGCATTTCATTGTTCCCTTATCTGACCAAAGTCACTGACATAGAAATTAATATGTCCTTTTCTAAGGGAAGCAAAATCAAGCTCAGACAATTAGAGTGACTGTCATCTGATTGTTAATAAAATTTCATTGTGTATCTAAAAACTCAAGATATCAGATAAATTTAATCTATAGAAACTTCCAGAAACTAATTGTATTTCTAAAGATTGTGAAATATTACCCATGGATGAAGTCAGAAAATATGGTCATGGTTTGTTTGTGTATGGTCCTCAAGGCAATCACAAAGCACTTCCTGTAAATCTAAAGCACTCAGCACGCTGACCTTAGGCTGTAGAGGATGATGTCTTATATGCTTGAATTTATTCTTTCTTGCTTATGTTTAGTTTCACTGAACCAGGGTCTCCTGCATTTCAGGCAGACTCTACCATATGAGCCATCAAGAAAGCCCTTAATTATAATGTTCATTACCAAAGTGATATCAGTTAGATGATGCAGCTTTTAGAGAAAGGTAAAAGGACCATTCTGATTATTAAACATTTAATGTTCAGTCTTCTTGAAGCCTGCTAACCTATTTCTATGAATAATATTTTATCCTTGGTTATAACACTTGATATAATCATAGAAGGGCTTCCCAGATGGCACTGGTGGCAAAGAACCGGTCTGCCAATGCAGAAAACGTAAGAGATGTGGGTTTGATCCCCTGGAGGAGGGCATGGCAACCCACTCCAGTATTTTGCCGGAACAATCCCATGGACAGAGGAGCCTGGAGGGCTACAGTCCATTGGATTGCAAAGAGTCAGACAAGTTAAGTGAAATGAAGTGAAAGTCACTCAGTCCTGTCTGCCTCTTTGCGACCCCGTGGGCTATACAGTCCATGGATTTCTCCAGGACAGAACGCTGGAATAGGTAGCCTTTCCCTTCTCCAGGGTATCTTCCCAACCCAGGGATTGGACCCAGGTCTCCCACTTTGCAGGCAGATTCTTTTCTGCCTGCAAGGGAGGCCACAAGGGAAGCCCAAGAATACTGTAGGGGGTAGCCTATCCCTTCTCTAGCAGATCTTCCTGACCTGGGAATCAAACCCGGATCTCCTGCATTGCAAGTGGATTCTTTACCAACTGAGCTATCAGGAAAGCCCAGATAAAACTGAAGCAAATTAGCGCACACACATACCCATAGAAATTTGAGAGAATTGAGAAGATATGTTCTTTTTTCATAGTTTACTTAAGACAGAATAATTGCTCTTTCTTGATGCGGGTTTTTAAAAACCTTGAACATGGTGAATATAGGTTTTCACACTGGCAACAAAATGAAACTTATTATTGATGCTACCAATACTTCTGTGACTTTCATCAATTCTGTTGACATGTCATTATTTTCTCTGTTGGCAAGCAAACATCATTACTAGCATTTTTATATGTCTTTATATTTATTGAGAACATTCATCCACTTAGTCTCTGGATATTTACTGTATATAAGTTCTAAGTTCTGTCGTGTCTGACTCTTTGCAACCCCATGGACTGCAGCACACCAGGCCTCCCTGTCCATCACCAACTCCCGGAGTTCACTGAGACTCACGTCCATCGAGTCAGTGATGCCATCCAGCCATCTCATACTCTGTCCTCCCCTTCTCCTCCTGCCCCCAATCCTTCCCAGCATCAGAGTGTTTTACAGTGAGTCAACTCTTCACATGAGGTGGCCAAAGTACTGGAGTTTCAGCTTTAGCATCATTCCTTCCAAAGAAATCCCAGGGCTGATCTCCTTCAGAATGGACTGGTTGGATCTCCTTGCAGTCCAAGGGACTCTCAAGAGTCTTCTCCAACACCACAGTTCAAAAGCATCAATTCTTCGGCACTCAGCCTTCTTCACAGTCCACTCTCACATCCATACATGACCACAGGAAAAACCATAGCCTTGACTAGACGAACCTTTGTTGGCAAAGTAATGTCTCTGTTTCTGGATATGCTATCTAGGTTGGTCATAACTTTCCTTCCAGGGAGCAAGCGTCTTTTAATTTCATGGCTGCAGTCACCATCTGCAGTGATTTTGGAGCCCAGAAAAACAAAGTCTGACACTGTTTCCACTGTTTCCCCCTCTATTTCCCATGAAGTAATGGGACCGGATGCCATGATCTTCGTTTTCTGAATGTTGAGCTTTAAGCCAACTTTTTCACTCTCCACTTTCACTTTCATCAAGAGGCTTTTTAGTTCCGCTTCACTTTCTGCCATAAGGGTGGTGTCATCTGCATATCTGAGGTTATTGATATTTCTCCCGGCAATCTTGATTCCAGCTTGTGTTTCTTCAAGTCCAGCGTTTCTCATGATGTACTCTGCATAGAAGTTAAATAAGCAGGGTGACAATATACAGCCTTGACGTACTCCTTTTCCTATTTGGAACCAGTCTGCTGTTCCATGTCCAGTTCTAACTGTTACTTCCTGACCTGCATACAGATTTCTCAAGAGGCAGATCAGGTGGTCTGGTATTCCCATCTCATTCAGAATTTTCCACAGTTTATTGTGATCCACACAGTCAAAGGCTTTGGCATAGTGATACATCTAATTATATCCCAGCATACATAAGAGGAAACCTTAGACATAATATAAAAACATTATACTGACAATTATTATACTGTTTTTTAACTGATAAGTACAGAAATAATTAGTCTCAGAATTGACTTACTATTTAAGACCTTAAAAAACAATAATTTAAGGATAGATTTGAGCTTTGTCTCTAAAGAAGTTATATGTATATTTTTAAAGAGAGACAAAACTAGTGGGAAAAAGAAAATCTCTGTTGTAGACCTGAAGTCCAAAATAAGTGGTTAATAGGCTGATTCATTTTACTTTTTCCCCCACATATTGCTTTTAATAGATCTGTACCTAGACTGTTACTAAAGTTTGATCCAGATAAAGCAATTTACTAATGTCTTAATTTAGATTTTTTACACATTTAAATGACTACATATTTCTTACATTGAAAACCCTATGTTCAAAGATTTATAGCACAAAGGTAATAAATTGTGCAAATTCAATGACTAAAATGGAGAAGCTAAATTAATAGATGTAAAGGAACAACTTAATAGAGGGTCTTGAAGTTCAGGGAAATGAGTTTTGATTAGTTCCAATACCTACTTAAAAGCCCTCTTACAATAAGAAAATGACCTCATAAAAATATTTGAGGTTTCCATTATTAATGTAAATATCTAAATAAAATCCTAGTTTAAAGTTTTATAAGAATTACAATGTTTAACAGAAACCAGATTACTATGAGTAGGAAAGAAGAAATCTATCCTAGAATTTGAAACTTTTGTTATTGCTTTTAATAAGGGTTAGATGAGATACAGAAAAAAAAAATCCCATGATACCTAAAGAAGTGATGTAAGAAAATAGAAAATTATTGATGCTATGAACATCTACACAGAGGGCTACATTGGCAATTGAAAAGATGAGCTTACTAACATTCAACTAACATTGAAATGGGTTTGTTATATTTGACAAATTAATAGAAAAGCATTTTTAAAAGAATCCTTGATATCTTTGGAGTCACAGTTATAAAGAGGAGGCTAAAAGAAAATGCTGGTATGTGGTAGATGGAATCCAGATATGATACATCATCAGGCAGTATAAATTTAGCAAAGCAGAATAGTCCAGGCAGCAGGAACTGGATGGATGGCCCGTCGGAATCAAGCAAGCATCATTTCAAAGTTCCTGGGCAGTTTCCAGGCAGGTGAGTCAGTGTGCACTCGGCAAGGGCAGTGTCAGACCTAGGCAGTGGCTCGGGCAGATGGGGGAAGGCAGTTCTCAAGATACTTCATGGCAAGAATGAGTGGGTCAGGGTTTGTGGGCATGTCTTCTTTCTGAAAAAAGAAAAAAAAAAGTACATGGGTAGAGGCCTGGGCATAGAGGAAGCGTGGGGTTTGACATCATGGAGTTTGGCAGAGCATGACAGAGACCTCAGAAGGCAACAGCTCAGTCACAACAACAGTCCTCTAACGCAGAGAGGGGACATTAGACGTGTGAAGCTGCAGCCCTGACACTGGCTCAGACTCTAAATCTCCAGGAAGAATTGCATTTAGAACTTACTTAAGATGCCCAGGTGCAAAAAAGTCGATGTACTATTTGAAGACACTCAGTGAGCTCAAAAGGAAAAGCAGATACTACCAAAGGTTTATAATAGGAATGATCCATTTTCTATATAAACATAGAGAAAATTACTGTCAATTCAAATGTTTTATTTATTTTTCAGCTGGGTAATTTTATATTTTGTTTTTTAAAATGCTTATACAGCTTTTTAAAGTTTACTTTCCCTTTACAGGAATTACAAAATTTTGGTTCTGTTCCCCATGATGTACAGTACACCCTTGAGCCTACCTTACAACCTGCAGTTTATACCTCACACTTACCGCTGTTACTGTCCTTCACTCCCCTCCCCACTGTAAACCACTAATTTCTTCTCTTTATCTGTATCTGCTTCTTTATTTTATATTCACGTTTGTTGTATATTTTAGATTCCACATATGCGTGCTATCATAAACTATCTGTCTTTTTCTGACTTATTTCAATTATCATAATAGCCTCCAAGTCCATTCATGTTGCTGCAAATGGAAAAATTCCATTCTCTCTTATGGCTGAGTAGTTTCCCACTATGTGTGTGTCTATATATATATATATATATAGCATCTACTTTATTCATTCATCTGTTGATAGACATTTAGGACATTTAGGTAGCTTCCATATCTTGGAAGCTGTAAATAATGCTGCCATGAATATTAAAGAAAGAAAGTGAAGTCACTCAGTTGTGTCTGACTCTTGCGACCCCATGGACTTCAGCCCACCAGGCTCCTCCTTCCATGGGATTTTCCAGCCAAGAGTACTGCAATGGGTTTCTATTTCCTTCTCCAGGGGATCTTCCCAACCTAGGGATCGAACCTGGGTCTCCCGCATTGTAGGCAGACGCTTTACTGTCTGAGATGCATTTAAAATGTTTTTGTAAGTAGAGTTTGGCTTGACTGGAAAGAGAAGCTACCTATGAATATTTTGGCAAAGTCAATAATGACTTCAGTACACTAAGAAGAAGGCAGCCACTGTACAGTATGTATGTAATAATTTTTCTTCCTTCATTTAAAATCTCAATATAAATATCCTACTTTTTTTTTCTTCTGAATCCTTTCAAGTGGCCATATATTTAACTTTGTCAATGGAAGTAAAAAGTATTATTTCAAAAAAATTCCTTTATGGAAGCAAATAGGGTTTGTCTCCACTTTTTAAAAATTGCCCCAATTATGTAAAAGTACATATTTAAATGATAAAAATTAAAAAAGGATAAAAATATACACCAGTAATATCTCTTCAAAATTGACTATTCAATTAAACACACTTGCAGTTTGTATAATAGCTTCAGTTCAGTTCAGTTGCTCAGTCATGTCCAACTCTTTGCGACCCCATGAAGCACAGTACACCAGGCCTCCCTGTCCATCACCATCTCCCGGAGTTCACTCAGACTCACGTCCATCGAGTCAGTGATGCCATCCAGCCATCTCATCCTCTGTCATCCCC
>NW_011494961.1:1976213-1981234 GCF_000754665.1 Bison bison bison
TCCCCTTCTCCTCTTGCCCCCAATCCCTCCCAGCATCAGAGTCTTTTCCAATGAGTCAACTCTTCGCATGAGGTGGCCAAAGTACTGGAGTTTCAGCTTTAGCATCATTCCTTCCAAAGAAATCCCAGGGCTGATCTCCTTCAGAATGGACTGGTTGGATCTCCTTGCAGTCCAAGGGACTCTCAAGAGTCTTCTCCAACACCACAGTTCAAAAGCATCAATTCTTTGGTGCTCAGCTTTCTTCACAGTCCAACTCTCGCATCCGTACATGACCACTGGAAAAACCATAGCCCTGACTAGACGGACCTTTGTTGGCAAAGTAATGTCTCTGCTTTTGAATATGCTATGTAGGTTGGTCATAACTTTTCTTCCAAGGAGTAAGCGTCTTTTAATTTCGTGGTGCAATCACCATCTGCAGTGATTTTGGAGCCCAGAAAAACAAAGTCTGACACTGTTTCCACTGTTTCCCCCTCTATTTCCCATGAAGTGATGGGACAAGATGACATGATCTTCATTTTCTGAATGTTGAGTTTTAAGCCAACTTTTTCACTCTCCACTTTCACTTTCATCAAGAGGCTTTTTAGTTCCTCTTCACTTTCTGCTGTAAGGGTGGTGCCATCAGCATATCTGAGGTTATTGATATTTCTCCCGGCAATCTGTATATTAATACACTCTAATTCAGTGTTCACATCACTTATTTCTCACCTATGAGCTCTGTATATTATTTTTCATTATAGAATTTACACAAATATGTGAAATATCTGGCTCTTGATTTCAGTAGTATAAGTAAGACATTCATAATTATCAACATTACAAGGCAAAGTACAATATATGCCATTACAAAATTACTATGGACAATGAGAACAAAGAAAGAGAAACCATATTTCTTCTAGGAATTAGGGAGATTTCTTGGAGGAGGTGATGCTTGAGTCTTCTGTGATGGTTTGACAGAACAGTAGCCAATCAAAATGGGGAAGTAGATTCTTGGCTAGTAGGTCAGCCCAAGCTAAGATTTGGCTGAGACTATGAGGACAAATGATATGTTGCTTGTGTTAGTTGGATGATAAAGTAAATAAGAAATAGTAGTGGAACTAAATGCTGAAGATTTGTTTGTGGCCATATTATGGAGCTCTCTGGGCAGAATGCCATTTGAATCATTGAAGATTTTAAGCCAAAAAGTGACATGATCAGATCTAGGGTTGAAGAAAAATATATTATTTGAGTCAGGGAGATGCTTTTAAGAAGATCTGTAAAAGAGCCAATTACAACAAGACAGACATAATAATTATTGCACATTTTAAAATAGCATTTATTTAAGATATTAAAAGACACTGAGCACTGGACTAGTCATTAACAGGCAGTATATCATTTAATGGGGGCATCCCTGGCAGCTCAGGGGTAAAGAATCCACATGCAGTGTAGACATGCAGCAAGAGACACGAGTTGGATTCCTGGGTAGGGAAGATCTCCTGGAGTGGGAGATGGCAGCCCACTTCAACATTCTTGCTGGGAAATCCCATGGACAGAGGAGCCTGGCAGGCTTCTGTCCATGGGGTCGCAAAGAGTTGGACACCTCTGAGCAACTGAGCACAAAGCACATATCATTTATTAAAACAACATTGAGAAGAAATATTTTGTAGATTTTCTGAATGAATAAAATGAGGCTTAGCAGTATCAATACTCAGCTACCCAATAAGTGGCAGATCAAACACAGACTATTTTGTCCTGAACATTTAAGCTCTCTTTTAGAATCCAATGCCTTGTTTGGGTTTCATTCTGGACCTCTGTTCTTACTAGTCAGCCTTGAACATGTTTGAAAACTTATCCACTTCTCAAATTGCAGACCTGTGTAAACAATGTATAAACCAACACAATTCTCAGAGTTGTGATGAGCACTGAATGAGATAGGGATGGGAAAGTTGCTTGGACAGAGCTTGGCTGGTTAGATTGACAGAGCTTGGTGGCAGTCAGGATAAAAAGGGGAGAATGGGAGAGACCACGTAGAACTGACATGTCTTGGGCACATGCTCAATGAAGGAGCAGAAAAGAAGGTGCAAATGCTATAGTATCATGAGTTTTAGCCTGAGCGTGTCCATAAACATGCAGAATTGGACAGAGGAAATGGTGCCAGGAAGATAAGAAGTTTGGTTTAAGGTCTAATGACATGAGACATTAAGATATAAGAATCCCCTCAACTTCTCTCTTGGTATGGGGAAGAAAGCCTAAAACAGTAAATACTGGTAGTCCTCAGGAAAATTAAAAGAATGCCTAACTGGGAACAACACTGTTCATGCAGCAGGAAAAGCACAGTCTTTCATTGGGAATTCGGTGTTTTGAAACTGTTTCCTTCTTATTTATGAACCTTTGATTAACAAGAACTGCAATAGGATCCCCTCCTAATTGATTGTGACATGTACCAAATGATGCTATCTCATAAATATCCCTCATAAATATATCATGTGCAATGATATGTAGGAGTTGAGTATTAAATGAACAAAGAAACTAAAGCTGCATCTTTAGTTATTGTGCCCAGAAATTATAGTCTATTCAGAGCATTTTATTTTTTACGTTTTATTTTCTTGGTGACATTATTTATTGTGTACATGGCTCTTTTTTGTTAAAAACGAGGCTTTTACAAGCATACTTTCATTTAAACCTACTTTCAGCATATCAATCAATTATCATTACTTTAAAAAGCATATTTTAAAATAAGATTTATTACCAAGTATAATAATTTTCTGTTTAGGACATTTTTAAAGCTTTTCATATATAAATTCAGTTTTAATTTAAAATTAGACATGTCCTGAATTCATTCACACTCAAAACAAGCTAGATCATAATGAATCTAACACTAACTTGAGTGCTCACTTTGTTAGTTCATAGTGTAAAATAATTACTGAGCAGAGAGCAGTCTCTTGACACGCCGGGAAAGTATACAATTACAGTCCATGCAGCTCCATTTTGATGCTTCAGATATAACAACTGTCTCCATGGGAAAGAGGAGATGTTAGAAAATACTTTGGTAAGGGCAACCAAGCTGGACACCTCCCAACAAAGTAGAAAACAACCTCTATTAGAGCCCTTCAATCTTATGGTTAACGCCTTAAAAGCCCCAGGGGTAAACACAGGGAGTGTTTTCTGATTGGTTTTATATATTTTGTCATTCTCTGTGATTATCTAAATAGTGATTAATTAATTAGCCAATTAATTGGCTCAGAGTATAATAAGCCTCTTTAGCCTAGGCAGCAGTGCTATTAATAATAATCACTGAAATATACTACAAATGGTTTCATATCTGAAGAATGACTGACAAGAAAAGCAAAGTAAAAACTTGCTCCTTTTATACTCCCTGTAGAAATACTCATTATATTTTGAAATATATCAAATTATCATGGAGAAGAGCACCTTGGTTATAAAATCTTGTAGCAGGTAGAATATACTATTGTTGTTATTATCATTATTATTATTCAGATAACAGATTAAGCTGTGAAGGCAGTCACAGACATTGTGTTTTATTTTCATTCAACCAATCACTTTTTATGAATTCTCTGAGTTTTGCTCTGGAGCTCTTTGCTGGGATTGACAATTTCTACCCACTACTCTTTTCTACTTCTTTTAATTGAAATATACTTGACATATAATATTATGTGAGTTTCAGGTGTACTACCCAGTGATTTGATATTTGCATGCTTTACAAAATGATCACCACAATAAGTCCAGTAACCATCATTAAAGTTATCCTTTTCTGTGGTGCACAAGCTTTTTATTGAAGTGGCTTCCCTTGTTATGCAGTGTGTACTCCAGGCACACAAGCTTCAGTAGTTTTGGTACACAGGCTTAGTTGCTCTGCAATATAAGGGATCTTCCTGGACCAGCAATTGAACCCATGTCCCCTGCATTGGCAGGCGGATTCTTAACCACTGGACCACCACAGGGAAGTCCTCACATATTCTTAAATTGTAATATTTTAAAATGAAAGTCACTCAGTCACGTCCTGCCAGGCTCCTCTCTCCATGGAGTTCTCCAGGCCAGAACACTGGAGTGGGTAGCTGTTCCCTTCTCCAGGGGATCTTCCCAAACCAGGGTTGAACCCTGGTCTCCCACACTGCAGGTGGATTCTTTACCAGCTGAGCCACCAGGAAAGCTCAAGAATACTGGAGTGTATAGTCTATTCCTTCTCCAGCAGATCTACCCAACCCAGGAATTGAACCGGGGTCTCCTGCATTATAGGCAGATTCTTTACCAGCTGAGCTACACTCAACTGAAAATCATTTAAAATGCCAACTTAAAGGATAAAATTTGCTTATTTTGTTTATAAGTTATCAGTTCAGTTCAGTCACTCAGTTGTGTCTGACTCTTTGTGACCCCATGAATCGCAGCATGCCAGGCATCCCTGTCCATCACCAACTCCCGGAGTTCACTCAGACTCACGTCCATCAAGGTCAGTGATGCCATCCAGCCATCTCATCCTCTGTCTTCCCCTTCTCCTCCTGCCCCCAATCCCTCCCAGCATCAGTCTTTTCCAATGAATCAACTTTTCGCATGAGATGGCCAAAGTACTAGAGTTTCAGCTTTAGCATCATTCCTTCCAAAGAAATCCCAGGGCTGATCTCCTTCAGAATGGACTGGTTGGATCTCCTTGCAGTCCAAGGGACTCTCAAGAGTCTTCTCCAATGCCACAGTTCAAAAGCATCAATTCTTTGGCACTCAGCTTTCTTCACAGTCCACTCTCACATCCATACATGACCACTGGAAAAACCGTAGCCTTGACTAGACAGATCTTTATTGGCAAAGTAGTCTCTGCTTTTGAATATGCTGTCTAGGTTGGTCATAACTTTCCTTCCAAGGAGTAAGCGTCTTTTAATTTCATGGTTGCAATCACCTTCCACAGTGATTTTGAAGCCCCAAAAATTAAAGTCTGACACTGTTTCCACTGTTTCCCCCTCTATTTCCCATGAAGTGATGGGACCAGATGCCATGATCTTTGTTTTCTGAATGTTGAGCTTTAAGCCAACTTTTTC
>NW_011494961.1:1981337-1987299 GCF_000754665.1 Bison bison bison
TCACTTTCTGCCATAAGGGTGGTGTCATCAGCATATCTGAGGTTATTGATATTTCTCCTGGCAATCTTGATTCCAGCTTGTGCTTCTTCCAGCCCAGCATTTCTCATGATGTACTCTGCATATAAGTTAAATAAGCAGGGTGACAATATACAGCCTTGATGTACTCCTTTTCCTATTTGGAACCAGTCTGTTGTACCATGTCCAATTCTAACTGTTGCTTCCAGACCTGCATATAGGTTTCTCAAGAGGCAGGTCAGGTGGTCTGGTATTCCCATCTCTTTCAGAATTTTCCACAGTTTATTGTGATCCACACAGTCAAAGGCTTTGGCGTAGTCAATAAAGCAGAAGTAGATGTTTTTCTGGAACTCTCTTGCTTTTTCATGATCCAGCGGATGTTGGCAATTTGATCTCTGGTTCCTCTCCCTTTTCTAAAACCAGCTTGAACATCAGGAAGTTCACGGTTCACGTATTGCTGAAGCCTGGCTTGGAGAATTTTGAGCATTACTTTACTAGCGTGTGAGATGAGTGCAATTGTGTGGTAGTTTGAGCATTCTTTGGCATTGCCTTTCTTTGGGATTAGAATGAAAACTGTCCTTTTCCAGTCCTGTCACCACTGCTGAGTTTTCCAAATTTGCTGGCATATTGAGTACAGCACTTTCACAGCATCATCTTTCAGGATTTGAAACAACTCAACTGGAATTCCATCACTTCCACTAGCTTTGTTCGTAGTGAAGCTTTCCAAGGCCCACTTGACTTCACATTGCAGGATATCTGGCTCTAGGTGAGTGATCATACCATCATGATTATCTGGGTCATGAAGATCTTTTTTGTACAGTTCTTCTGTGTATTCTTGCCACCTCTTCTTAATATCTTCTGCTTCTGTTAGGTCCATACCATTTCTGTCCTTTATCGAGCCCATCTTTGCATGAAATGTTCCCTTTGTATCTCTAATTTTCTTGAAGAAATCTCTAGTCTTTCCCATTCTGTTTTTTTCCTCTATTTCTTTGCATTGATCGCCGAAGAAGGCTTTCTTATCTCTTCTTGCTATTCTTTGGAACTCTGCATTCAGATGCTTATATCTTTCCTTTTCTCCTTTGCTTTTTGCTTCTCTTCTTTTCACAGCTATTTGTAAGGCCTCCCCAGACAGCCATTTTGCTTTTTTGTATTTCTTTTCCATGGTAGTTTGTCTAATGTGTTTAATTATTTTAAGGAATTTTCGCTTTTATACATGCTGTATTTGATGTACAATTAAAGGAAAAGTAACATTTTGAAGGTCTGTGGAGACATCTTTGTATGAAATATTGTTTATGGAAAAAAAAAAACATATTAGTCCTTGTCATACAAAATCCCAAATATATACTAGCCCCTGAAACAATATTTAATAGTATATAAGATGGACTCTCACAATTGGTTCTCTGTTTCTCCCCACAATCAAGACATAAAATTTAAATTACCCGATGTGTTTCAAATATTACATTTCTATCCCATTTGAGTATTTTAAATAAAATTTTAGTTTCCGTTGCATAACTAATATGTAAATTTTGTTTTTAAGTTTCTTAGACTGTTGATAATAGTTTGTGTAATGCAATTAAAGCTTTTATGATGCTTAAAAAATGCATCCTTGACTTCTCAAAGTACACACTGTATTTTCACAGTGTAAAGGAAGTTACAGTAATTAATGGAAATACCATAAATTGCTCTCTCTTTCAAAACGTTAGACTAAATTAAGACGTAAGAATGTTCCTACTGAGAAGTGTTTATTTTGAAACTTTTTTTTTTCAAATGGCACAAATAAAGAAACGACCTAGCAAATTCTGCAGAATGAAATAGGAAGACTTTGCTTGACAACTGTGCAGCAACACTCTGGAGTGTAAGTGAATTTCATTTGAATGATTTGTGTACCAAAATAGCCACTACTACATATCATGTTTGTCACTTATTATTGGAGAAGACTCTTGAGAGTCCCTTGGACTGCAAGGAGACCCAACCAGTCCATTTTAAAGGAGATCAGTCCTGGGTGTTCTTTGGAAGGACTGATGCTAAAGCTGAAACTCCAATACTTTGGCCACCTCATGCGAAGAGTTGACTCATTGGAAAAGACTCTGATCCTGGGAGGGATTGGGGGCAGGAGGAGAAGGGGACGACAGAGGATGAGATGGCTGGATAGTATCACCAACTCGATGGACATGAGTTTGGGCTCCGGGAGTTGGTGATGGATGGACAGGGAGGCCTGGTGTGCTGCAATTCATGGGGTCGCAAAGAGTCGGACATGACTGAGTGACTGAACTGAACTGAACTGAACAAGCATGTTTATAGGATATAAACAATAAAGAAAATTTTTTCAAGGAAATAAAGAATAAGTATGAAAGGAACATCTGAGGGAAGACAAGAGCACTTGAAATAACAGAATTTTAGAGGTTTAGTGGGAATAACTCAAGAAAAGACAAGCCAAGTAGCTTCTTTACTGAAGTTTTAGAGCGAGCTCACCTAATAAGGTGAGTTCCAAGAACTGTTATAAAAGTTTGAAGATTTCTTGTGACTGCTCCTTATGTGCTCTTGTAGAATTTGTTTTTCTTGGTTAGTTAAAAAGCTTAGAAAACTTGGAAATGTTTGTGACTGATTTCCATGCTGGCTCAGCCGGTAAAGAATCTGCCTGCAGCTCAGGAAGCCCAGGTTCAATCCTCAGGTTGGGAAGAACCCCTGGAGAAGGGAATGGCTACCCACTCCAGTATTCTTGCCTGGAGAATCCCATTAACAGAGGAGTCTAGTAGGCTACTAGCCCATGGGGTCTCAAAGAGTCAGACACAACTGAGCCACTAACACTTTCATTTTTTCACTTTTCAGAGAGTAGAATAACTATATGAATGTACCTTTATTTAAAACAAGAAATTTGGATGAAACACAAAGTAATGCTAAGTTAGAAAAAGTGGTGCAAGGAGAGACGGTCTATATAAAAGTTTTCTTTAGGAGAGTTTATAAGGAAAATCACTGAATTCTAGAGGTTAATAATATTGTCTACCACTTTGACATACTTCTAGGGCTGTCCTTGGTCTCTGCATATCTGTATTTGTTCTCAGCTCATTGGAAAGCCAAATGTATCTCTTTGTAATTCTCATCGTAAACTATTACATTCATATATAGCCACATGTGTACCATATGGAACCCCTTCCCTAAATAAGGTAATAAAAGGTTTGATGAAGTGAAATACTACAAATGTCTGGATGTCCATAGGTATGTGGTTGGGGTTCTGTGAGCAAAGGGGTAAATATGTTTATTTCCTAGGATTATATTTGTCATTTCATACCCAGCTTAATATCACTTCCAATTAATTTCTGATCTCTTCACTTTGATGATGATCAGTTCTTACTGTACTTATTATTGTAATTAGAAGTCAATTGATTCTTTTTTTTTTTTTTTGATTGTTGGGGAGAGGTACTTTGGACTGTTCTCATCATTATACTATTAATATTTATATTATATTATTAAGGTTTTAATAATTTTCTTTTCAGTGCTATGTGCTAATAAAAAAATATATAAATTCTTAGTTCTTGGCCTCAAAAAATTCAATTTTGAGTGTGTGCAACTTAGAGAAATTTGCATAGTGCTGGCTAATCATTTGTTCTGACTCAATGAATCAATTTTTAAAATAAAAAGCACAATTAACTTTTGCTACATGCTTAGTTTATGTAATTTAATTTCAAGTCTTTCTTATTTCTCTACTTAAGAAAAAGTTTGGAGCTCCTGTGGAGTATAATTTCACTTTGTATCATTACTACTGAAAAAAGGGATTTGAAAGAGATGTTGAAACTGAAACTGCTTCAGAATATGCTACATTTAAACACTGCTGCTCTTACCTCAAAACTGGAGAAATCAGTTCAAAGCTCTGTGTTCTGCTATAGAGAAGCACATTTGGATTTCAATGAAACGAGATGCCAGTCCAGGTTCAATGCACGATACTGGATGCTTGGGGCTAGTGCACTGGGACGACCCAGAGGGATGGTATGGGGAGGGAGGAGGGAGGAGGGTTCAGGATGGGGAGCACATGTATACCTGTGATGGATTCATTTTGATATTTGGCAAAGCTAATACAATTATGTAAAGTTTAAAAATAAAATAAAATTTTAAAAAATTAAATGTAAAAAAAAAAGATAAAAGAAATAGGTGGTGTGCATTGAGAGGGGGTAAAGTTAAACTATGTTTTAAAATCTCAGAACAAAGTAGTAAAATTTAACAGGAAAGCAAAAAGAATTGTTTCCTATATTGGAAGCAGAACATAGAAAAGATATATATACACACACACACATATATATATATAACTAGGATAACTAGCTCATTCAAACTTAAAAAGCAGTTATAGAATACTTAGCATAGCTTGAAAAACCTTGTTGTAGTAACAAAGCCATCACAAAAACATTGTCAAATATATTGTTTTCACATTTGCACTGGTATTAATAATGTTGCTCTGCTATTCAAATGCAAGTGAAGGAAAAAGTAAATAGAGCAATAATACAGTTTAATATCATTAATGTTATTCAAGCAGTTAAAAAATGTTCTGTTCATCAGTGACAGTAATGGCTCAGGTGAATCAACAGCTATGAAGAGATGAAAGTATTTCTATGCACAGTAAGGAGAGAGAAAAAAGGTGTGAAGGGGACCCTGTATATATATTTATTTATATATGAATGCATACATGTGTATACATATAAAAACATATACAGTGAAAACACATGTGTGTGTGTGCATATATATGGAGTACTGTAAAAGACATTAGGCAGCTAGATAAACAGGAATCTCACATCTGAATCCTGTCCATTCTGATATGTGTGTGTGTGTGTGTGTGTGTGTGTGTACGAGCATTCAAATTTGTGTATATACCTGTGTAGTTATGCAGAAAATTTCTAGTCACATAAAACAAGGCTGTATCTATTCACTCAAGCAATTGATATGTTTATTGTCAGCCAAAGTAATAGCCTTGTAGGACTAAACTGAAATGTTTAAAAGTTTATGAAAAATGTAAACTGCACACCTATACGCAGATTTTTTCCAGAAATAAAACATGATTGCATTTGAAAATTTTGAAATTTCTGCCAGATGTCTTATAATTTAAGCATATTGTATTTAATTTGCTTGGATCACTTGACTGAAAAAGAAAAAGAAATGAAATAATAGAGATGAGACAGTAATGAATGGCATTGATGTGTTAGAATGAACATTTTAACAATGAAGCAGTAGGTAAAAAAGCAACAATAATAAAAAGTAACTTTTCTTACTACTGACTCTATGCAAAGTATTATTCTTAGTATTCTACAGATTGTAATTCAGATCCTCAAAGCAATCTGAGTCATGGGTGCTTCTATTACTTCATTTTACAGAATTAACAGAAGTGGTTTGAGTGTAAAAAATGTGTTCAAAGTTACATAACTGGAAATTAGGAAAGTTATTTGAATTCTAGAAGTCTAAACTCCTATTACTCCTAATATACTACAATGCCTCTTAATATTGACTTTTGATCTTGAAATTTTCCATTGGTCTTTATATTTACAGATTGTTTGCTCTTCTCTGTATAGTTTTATTTGAACAAATATTTTGTAATTAGACTGTCCTTATCAAAAGATCCTAGTAATCCTAGTAAATGAAAATTTAAGGTAAAAGTTTTAATTCATAATTTGTTCCTTGGCCAAGCTCATCTAATACATTTATATATTTTAACATATGATAGTGAAGATTAAATTTAAAAATATTAGATATTATTTGATCTATTAAATTGCTCCATTATGAGCATTCAAATCAGATCAGATCAGTCACTCAGTCGTGTCCGACTCTTTGTGACTCCATGAATCACAGCATGCCAGGCCTCCCTGTCCAACACCAACTCCCGGAGTTCACTGAGACTCACGTCCATCGAGTTGGTGATGCCATCCAGCCATCTCATCCTCTGTCCTCCCCTTCTCCTCATGTCCCC
>NW_011494961.1:1987399-1993693 GCF_000754665.1 Bison bison bison
GCTTCTCCTCCTGTCCCCAATCCCTCCCAGCATCATGGTCTTTTCCAATGAGTCAACTCTTCGCATGAGGTGGCCAAAGTACTGGAGTTTCAGCTTTAGCATCATTCCTTCCAAAGAAATCCAGGGCTGATCTCCTTCAGAATGGACTGGTTGGATCTCCTTGCAGTCCAAGGGACTCTCAAGAGTCTTCTCCAACACCACAGTTCAAAAGCATCAACTCTTTAGTGCTCAGCCTTCTTCACAGTCCAACTCTCACATCCATACATGACCACAGGAAAAACCATAGCCTTGACTAGATGGACCTTTGTTGGCAAAGTAATGTCCCTGCTTTTGATTATGAGGATTAGATTTTGATAAATCATTCAAACACACATATGATATATGCATATGTTTTGTATATTTAATCACATTCATAAAAGTAATTTTTCCAAACATCTGGAAATTTGTCTCTTTATAGCTATTCTGTTCAATTCTTACCATGTTATACTAGAAAGAATAAAAGCTTTTTAGAAATGTATTTTATTTATCTCAAGCCTATTTTCTTATCTACATAGATGTTACTAATGGTTTGCTTGGTGTTGGCTATATTTTTACTTTAGTGATCAAACAATAAATTAATAAAAGTGTTTTGTTTTAAACATCAGATATGCAGAATGATCCTGGGTCCTGAAAACACAATTTAATGAAATATGTTAGGTGAAGTTGCAAGAGTTGTTTCATTCTTTTAATTTTTCAGCATTTTAAATCTTCACTGTATTATTGCCATTTTGATTTTTTAAAATGGAGTTGAAAGTTAAGGAGTTTGTAGGAAAATAGGAGCTTTACACCCGAGCTCTTCCATCTTAAGAATTTTGATCTTATTGCATATTATCCCTCTACCAATACTAGGATATGAATTGAAATATTGAAAATATTTTATATATATGTTTATATATGAGCTGATCTGTACACACAGAAAGTCATAGATGATACGGAATACAGATTATTTTAAAATATCAGGATATTTGTATTTTTTTTAATTTGGCTGAAAAAAAACCACAAAGTCCAAATTTTTAAATGGATATGGGGTATATTTTTTAGTCTCTCAACTGAAATTGCTGCATCTTGCCTTACATGGGTTTATAATTTTCATATCAAAATTTGGATATTCCATTAGATAAGAACTTAAAAATCATTTTAACTAATCAAAAATGTGTAAGAGATGTGTGTGTGTGTGCACGCATATGCACCTGTGTGTATCCTCCCAGACTTATAGTGCTTGTAAACTATGTAACTTCTTTAAGAATATGAGCAAGACATATCAGCTCCATAAGGCAAGTTTCTGATAGTCTTGTTAAATATGGTTTATCAGTAAGTCAACCTCTTTATGCGTACTTTAAAATTCTTGTCAACTTCCAATAAATAACAAAATATGAAATAGTATATCCTAGTGAAATAGCAATAATGCAGAAATATGCCAGAATTATCTGGTGTCTGGCAATGAGTGCCAGTCGTAGAGTAAACATTATGTAAGAGATGGTACTCTCTATAGAACTGGCTTAGCCATGATGAGATTCAAGAGAAACTGAATTCAATCAATAAAATGTATTAATGAAATTCTTGCTGCAATCAAAGTGCAATTTTATATGATTTGGGCAAGAATATAGAGTAGCTTCTGGAAATTTTGAATAAGATCTGTGGTCTGCTAGAGGTAACACATATATGAAAATAATTGCAATATTTTATATAATATGACAAAAGCAAGATATAAATAAAAGATGAATTGTAGCTACTAGAATCTGAATTGTGATGAAGATAATCAGAAAAAAAAATTAAAAGAGTAGGTGGTATTGAACCAGTCTGTTAATGATTTAAGAGAATGCCAGCAATCAGAGAATAGATCAGACAAAAAGAATTTCTCAAGAAAATTCTGAGATGGGACGGTACAGTATTTATCTGATGTGACTGGATCTTATATTTGTGTAGAAAAGATGAAATGGAAAATAAAAAGCTAATTTAATATTATTTTATGTTGGGTCACAAAGCACACAATGAGTTTAGGCTTCATTCTGCAGCAAAATGAAGAACCATTGGGTGTTTTGTTTTTTTATGTTTCAAGAAGGACCAATTGAAGTTCTGACTTAAACAGTGTAGGATGAGCGGGAGGACTTGGGGCAGGAGACAAGCCTCCAGAGACATGGCTCAGGGAATTGTGGCAATAAATCAGGAAGACAGTAACAAGACATGAATTAACCCTATGTCAGTGGAACTAGACAGGAGATGATGGATACAGGAGACATCCCGCAGATAAACATTTGCTACTCTAGAAGAAGTGTAACAGAGGTGGACATCTCTAAGGAATAGAAGAGAAGACACATCTAAAAATTAGTCTAAGGATTGAACTAGGGTCTTTTAAATGTTGGATAGGCCATCGAGAGAGAGAAAAAACTCAGTGTGTATTTTGGGGTCACAATTAGGAAGACAGCTGGAATGATAACCAAGATAGGAAACATACTACTGTTTATAAAATAAAAAGAGTGAAATGTTGAAAAAAGTTAGGTAAGTTTCATGAAGATGATGGGTATTGATCAAATTGTTCAAGAAAAGTAAAAGGAGAGAGACGAAAAGGCTGTCTGTGGAAATTCAATGGGAAATGAGGATTAAGGAACGGTTTTAAAATCCTTAAGGGGAAGCATTAAAAGTTACAAATGAAATTAGCTAAAGTAAGCTGTATCTTTAAATTTATTCGGATTTGCTCACACAAACCCAAGGAAAGAAGTCATGGGGATTTGCCAGGACAGATTTTCAAGGACAATTGTGGTAAATTGAAGCAGGAAATCATATTCACATGGAGTTATATCCTGAGATGAATTCAAGCAGGAAAGCAAGGAGATGTGCTATTTCAGTGAGGCATTGATGATTATGTCAAAGTGGTCACGTAAAAATGGGGAGGAAGAGATAAACCTGAGATATTTGATGGATAAATCTGCTGAAGTTGGTGAATTGAATCTATGGAACAAAGAGAGGGGAACCATGAATATCACTTTAAGTTTGCATTATGAAACTACTAAGTGAGGAGGAGATAATTCCATTGACAAAATGAGGATCATGGGAGGAAAATCCAGTTTGAGAAGATTTCAATCTAAGCAAGTAGATATGAAGACAAAAAATTCTGAAGAAAATATTTGTCTAGTACCATATTTATAAGTTAACCAAAAGGAAAAAGGGTATAAAAAAAGTTTAGAAAAGCATCTCATGATGGTTTTCCTATTGTTTATTAATAATGTCACATTTTATATTTTGAATATGTACATTGTGATTGGTATTTTGTATTTCTTCTAATCTCAATAATTTCAAACTGGTTATAATTATACCTAGATTGTTTTCAGGATTTGTGTTGAAACCGGTAGAACACTAAGAATAATGCTGTTTTGTACAGTTGTTTAGTCCCTAAGTTGTGTCCAACTCTTTTTAACCCCATGGACTGTAGGTCCCCAGGCTCCTCTCTCCATGGGATTTTTCCATCAAGAATACTGGAGTGGGTTGCCATTTCCTTCCCCAAGGGCTCTTCCTGACCCAGGGATCTCTTGCTGCTCTTGCATTGGCAGTCAGATCTTTGCCACTGAGCCATGAGGGAAGCCCAGGTTTTTGCACAGAGTAGGTAGTAAATATTGAATAATTTACTTAAAGCCACAGAGTGAGTAATAGAGAAACAGAACCAAGCATTCTGTCTCTATATCCTTATTCCCCTGAACACTGCCATATTTCCCTTGATTTTCTCTGAAAACCATGTAGACAGAACACTTATTTATTACAGATATTGATGGAGATGTCTGGTTACATAGGAACCAAGACCATACTACAACACTACATGTTAATAACAAGAAGAATTTGAATTCAGTACTGCACATCAACTTTTAAAAATCATTTAGCCACTTCCATATCTGACAATTTCTGACTGACGTTTTCCTGCTAATCCCTCGTGGATCTCTATATTGCTAAGACTCTTTCTTTCTCCCGTCCTCCACCCTCTCTCCCTCTTCACCTCCCTCTCCTTTCCCTCTGCCTTCTCATCCCCATCCTCCTCATCCCCTCTTTTTCCTCCTCTTCCTCTGCTTCTGTTTCTCTTTCCTTCTTTAACTTGCTTAATATTCACCCAAGACTGCCAAACTGATATAATCTGTTATTCAGAACAACTTCAACAACTTTTTGTTTAGCTACTTCTTTCCTTCCAATCCATGCCCTTGGACAATTAGTTCCTCCATTAATGGATTTGCTAACCAAGGACAGCTTATTCCAGAGAAAAGCAATCTCTCTTTCTTACAAGCAGAAGCATCAGCCTCTGAGGTTATATACTATGGATTTACTTATACATATATGTTACCTTGGTTAAAGTAACTATTAATACAATTCAGTATACTAATACTCTTCCCATTTAGCAATATATTAATACAAAATATCAATACTTGCTTTGACAACCTTCTCATTTGGCAATACATATTCGTATACATGGGCTTCCCAGGTGACTCAGTGATAAAGAATCCACCTGCCAATGCAGAAGACCTGGGTTCAATCCCTGGTCGGGAAAATCCCCTGGAGAAGGAAATGGAAACCCACTCTAGAATTCTTGCCTGGGAAATCCCATGGACAGAGGAGACTGGCAGGCTACATAGGGTTGCAAAGAGTCGGACATGGCTTAACAACTAAACAACAACAAACGCATATACACTAAGCCCTTCCTATTAGGCAAAATATCATTGGCTATAGTCTGTCTGATGCTCTTCAACTTTATATTTTGCTCAGACTTAGATCACTAACAGGTTATGATGCGTAGTTTCCAAACCACTGACATGAGAATGTAATTTGGTCTGATCATTATTACTAATAGCAGCTTCAAGAATAATAGCCTATCATGTTTTAGTCCAGATGTTAAGTCTAAAAAAAATACTTGATGTGGAAATATTTATGGTACATTTTGTTTCAAGTTTTATTTTAAAGAAATACTCTCCTTTATTAACAAGTGTGTATGGAGGGGGAAAAAAAAGACTAAGTATAAGTATTAAGTTAGAGTATTAAAATAATTTAAAGGATTTGTAACTATACCTATACTAATATGGAATTGTAAGACATTTCTATCTTATTTAAGTCAAAGTCTTTAGGGAAATAAATACTGCCTGAAATATGTAATCGGTGAGGAGTACAATTCCAGTTAAATTGAAATTTTAATTTCTGAAGATAATTTTACTATAAATATGGGTTTGTATGAGGATATGCATGAGAGTAAGAAAAAGGAAGAATAAAAATACAAAAAAAAAGTCAAAATGGTGCTGCTTTTTCTTACAGGAATTTGTTGTTGCTACTTATTGTTATTGTTAGGACTTACTAAGCTTAGCTGTTGAAACTAAAATCTGATGAAAAGCATCCAGAAACATGGATTTCTTTTTCTGTAATTTAAATTTCTTGGAGAGTAATTAGCCTTTGGAAATAAAGAAATCATGTTAAGACCCACAGTTTTGAAAGTCTATAAACTGTGCTTAAATCATAGAATAAATATTTATTCACTAAGCATGATCAGAAATATAGTGAAGAGTTTGGTTTTATGGTGATACAACAATTTCTAATAAAAGTTGTACGGCACATTGTGAAAGCAGCATTCTATCATAGACTGGGTAGAGGGAATCTGATTCCAAGTTTATTTCCTATGGCCAATAAAATGGTCTTTCAGAATGCTTTATGAAACTACAAATCACTTGAGCTGCTCCCTGGTTGAAAAACTTAAAATTAAATTGAAAAGAAACTCCAAGACAAATCAACAGTTTTTTGAAACTAAGTTAACTCTGTCAACATCACCATCACCCTTACAAGCTTACAACTAATAGAGAAGCCTATAGGGCAGCTTTATGCTTTTTAAAAATTTAAGCTAATACTATAATTTTAATGCAATTTACTATGAGTTGTACTATTAGCCATGTCTCTATTCAGTTCAGTTCAGTTCAATTCTGTCACTAAGTCGTGTCCTACTCTTTGCGACCCCATGAATTGCAGCACACCAGGCCTCCCTGTCCATCACCAACTCCCAAAGTTCACTCAAACTCACGTCCATCGAGTCGGTGATGCCATCCAGCCATCTCATCCTCTGTCCTCCCCTTCTCCTCATGTCCCCAATCCCTCCCAGCATCAGGGTCTTTTCCAATGAGTCAACTCTTCGCATGAGGTGGCCAAAGTACTGGAGTTTCAGCTTTAGCATCATTCCTTCCAAAGAACACCCAGGACTGATCTCCTTTAGGATGGACTGGTTGGATCTCCTTGCAGTCC
>NW_011494961.1:1993793-1995930 GCF_000754665.1 Bison bison bison
CTCCTGGAGTCTACTCAAACTCATGTCCATTGAGTGGGTGATGCCATCCAAACTTCTCATCCTCTGTCGTCCCTTTCTCCTCCAGCCTTCAATCTTTCCCAGCATCAGGGTCTTTTCCAATGAGTCAGTTGTTCTCATCAGGTGGTCAAGCTATTGGAGTTTCAGCTTCAGCATCAATCATTGCAATGAATATTTAGGATTGATTTCCTTTAGGATGGACTGGTTGGATTTCCTTGCAGTCCAAGGGACTCTCAAGAGTCTTCTCCAACACCACAGTTCAAAAGCATCAATTCTTTGGCGCTCAGCTTTCTTCACAGTCCAACTCTCACATCCATACATGACCACTGGAAAAACCATAGCCTTGACTAGACGGACCTTTGTTGGCAAAGTAATGCCTCTGCTTTCCAATATGCTATCTAGGTTGGTCATAACTTTCCTTCCAAGGAGTAAGCGTCTTTTCATTTCGTGGTGCAGTCACCATCTGCAGTGATTTTGGAGCCAACAAAAATAAAGTCTGACACTGTTTCTACTGTTTCCTCATCTATTTGCCATGAAATGATGGGACCAGATGCCATGATCTTCATTTTCTGAATGTTGAGCTTCAAGCCAACTTTTTCACTCTCCTCTTTCACTTTCATCAAGAAAGAGGTTTTTTAGTTCCTCTTCACTTTCTGCCATAAGTAAGTAAAGTAAAAGCCAACTTTTTCACTCTCCTCTTTCAGTTTCATCAAGAGGCTTTTTAGTTCCTCTTCACTTTCTGCCATAAGGGTGACTCTATTAGTGTTTTTCAAATTTGAATGTTTTACAAGTGCCTTTTAAGAAACACACTTATAAACAACAGTGATAACTTAAAACATTTTTATAACAGCTATTTAATTTTAAACTATATGTAACCTTGGAGTTTGGATGCAAGTTTAACCCCCCAAATCCACACTTTATATAAAAGCCAAGTTAACTAATGGTCAGTATTAAAATGAACATTAATGTAATGTGATGGAAGACGTTATTGCTTGAATATTTCTCACAATGTGAGTATCTGAACAGTATGAATATGGTACCATCTGCTGGGCAGGGACCCATGTAAGTTCAGCATGCTCAGACTTTCTCTTAGCATCAAGAACTCATTTGTGCATCCTCTTGGTGTTTACTTGGTATCACTCTACCACCTACTTATTAATTATCCCTGTGTCCTTTCTCATTAACCTATGGAATCAAATAAGTATTACTTCACACAAATTACATTAGACACTCAAATTAGGCATTAATATAACCAGTACTAGACCATAAAATGGAAAGTTAAACAAGCTAACAAAATCTGTTTGGATTCAAGAATTGAAATGAATGACAACTTAAATTCAGAATAAGCTCATTTTCATTTTGGTTTATTTCCAAGTTAAAAAAAAAAAAAAACAGAGAATAAAAGGATTTATACAAGTTAATAATGTAGGCATATCATTGCAGATATTTACTCATGGGCAAGTGTGGACTTTACAATAGACAACATACTTTAATGGAATAGGAGCTCCCCAAGTCAAAGGTGATAAATATTAGTTTGAATGGATGAAAAGTTGAATGAAGTGCTCTATCCTGAGTTTTGGGTTTTCTGACTTTTACAAAACAATTGGCCAAGGGGTAGGGACCATAACAAGAATAAAGAACTTAAAATTTCCAGTTAATAGTAACATATGAGGAAATTTTTGATATGTAATGGTCAGGTGTACACAATATGGCTCATAGCAGACCACTGACTGCCCTAACTGTCGCTCTGGGTCAGTGGTCTACAAAGGGGCTGGGTACACCCCACTGGAATGCCAAGAGGAAACAGAGTTTCAGCCTTTTAGGTTTTATCTCACCTTTCTAACAATCGTATTTTGCAGTATAGCTGTATAAATTCATAGAAAAAGAAAAGTTTGGCAATCATATTTGTATTTAATATTAAACATGACAATAATTTTTAAGAATATCACTGAAATAATATACAAAATTGTGTATTATATATAAAACAGATCTTGTATTAGTTCAGTCGCCCAGTCATGTCTGACTCTTTGTGACCCCGTGGACTGCAGCACACCAGGCTTCCCTGTCCATCACCAACTCCTGGAGTCTACTCAAACTCATGTCCATTGAGTGGGTGATG
>NW_011494961.1:1996257-1996436 GCF_000754665.1 Bison bison bison
CAAGGGACTCTCAAGAGTCTTCTCCAACACCACAGTTCAAAAGCATCAATTCTTCAGCGCTCAGCTTTCTTCACAGTCCAACTCTCACATCCATACATGACCACTGGAACAACCATAGCTTTGACTAAATGGACCTTTGTTGGCAAAGTAATGTCTCTGCTTTTGAATATGCTGTCTAG
>NW_011494961.1:1996536-2004973 GCF_000754665.1 Bison bison bison
CGTTTTCTGAATGTTGAGCTTTAAGCCAACTTTTTCACTCCCCACTTTCACCTTCATCAAGAGGCTTTTTAGTTCCTCTTCACTTTCTGGAGTAAGGGTGGTGTCATCTGCATATCTGAGGTTATTGATATTTCTCCCAGCAATCTTGATTCCAGATTGTGCTTCCTCCAGCCCAGCATTTCTCATGATGTACTCTGCATATTTGCCCCAGGTCAATAACACAGGGAGGGAACAAAGCTCTACCCATCAACAGAAAATTGGACTGAAGATTTACTGATCATGGCCCCGTGCATCAGAAAAAGACCCAGTTTGCCCCTCAATCAGTCACTCCCATCAGGAAGCTTCCATAAGCCTCTTATCCTTCTCCATCAGAGGGCAGATAGACTGAAAACAAAAATCACAGAAAACTAGCCAGTCTCATCACATGTACCACAGTCTTGTTTAACTCAGTGAAACTAGGAGCCAAGCCCTGTAGGGCCATCCAAGACGGATGAGTCATGGGGGAGAGTTCTGACAAAACGTGGTCCATAAGAGAAGGGAATTGCAAATCATGTCAGTCTTCTTGCCTTGAGAACCCCATGGACTGTATGAAAAAGCAAAAAGATAGGACACTGAAAGATGAACTCCCCAGGTCAGTAGGTGCCCAATATGCTACTGGAGATCAGTGGGGAAATAACTCCAGAAAGAATGAAGAGACGGATCCAAAGCAGAAACAACACCCAGTTGTGGATATGATTGGTGATGAAAATGAAGTCCGATGCTGTAAAGAGCAACATTCCATAGGAACCTGGAATGTTATGTCCATGAATCAAGGAAAATTGGAAGTGGTCAAACAAGAGATGGCAAGAGTGAACATTGACATTTTAGGAATGGTTCTATGAAGACCTGTAAGACCTTCTAAAACTAACACCCAAAAAAGATGTCCTTTTCATTATAGGGAACTGGAAAGCAAAAGTAGGAAGTAAAGAAAGGCTTGGAGTAACAGGCACATTTGGCCTTGGGATACAGAATGAAGCAGGGCAAAGGCTAATAGAGTTTTGCCAAGAGAATGCACTAGTCATAGCAAACACTCTCTTCTAACAAGACAAGAGAAGTTGTATGGTCACTAGAATAAATCCAATGATTCCAGTTTGAAAAATACTGCCTTACATATATACACCAAATCACAAAGAAAAGTAATTCAATTACTTGATGCCTGGTCTTCCTTTTTTACTTAGTAGAACTCACATGCAAGTGCATGATGCCAGTGATTTCCTGCCTCACACTAGATATGAGAGGTTCTGTTTCCTTCTCTTGCTCTATGATTCTTATAGTAAAAGATACCCTCTTTTTTTTATCTCTTCATACTCTTTCATATCTGTTTAGATACTTATTAAAATATTTTAAATATTGATGTATTATTAAATATAGAGATCTTTATAATAATTTTGTTTTTTTTTTCCCCTTTCAGAAAACTCGTTGTGACTTATTGGCATTGAGAAATTCAGGAGGTAACACATATAGAGATTTCACTTGATACAAGACTCTTGACTGACAGCTAGTATGATTAGTATCCATTGTGTTTCATAGCTGACATAAGTAAACAAAGACATTTGAGATCGTAAGGTAGATAGCCCTCATTGTCAGAGGGACAGTATCATGTTCATACCTGAGTGGTTACAGGAAGCTATTGAACCAGCATGGTGTTGATTAAAAAGATGAGATGTTCAGAGGCAGTTTGGGAGAGACCACATTATCTAGATTCATATTCCCTCACTCTCTTCATCTGTCTCTTTTACTTTGCTTGGCAGTGTAAGTGCATGCTGCTGCTGCTGCTGCTGTCGCTTCAGTCGTGTCCAACTCTGTGCGACCCCATAGACGGCAGCCCACCAGGCTCCTCCATCCCTGGGATTCTCCAGGCAAGAACACTGGAGTGGGTTGCCATTTCCTTCTCCAATGCATGAAAGTGAAAGTGAAGTCGCTCAGTCGCATGCTCAGATCAGATCAGATCAGTCGTTCAGTTGTGTCCAACTCTTTGCGACCCCATGAATTGCAGCACGCCAGGCCTCCCTGTCCCTCACCAACTCCCGGAGTTCACCCAAACTCATGTCCATCAAGTCAGTGATGCCATCCAGCCATCTCATCCTCTGTCGTCCCCTTCTCCTCCTGCCCCCAACCCCTCCCAGCATCAGGGTCTTTTCCAATGAGTCAACTCTTCGCATGAGGTGGCCAAAGTACTGGAGTTTCAACTTTAGCATCATTCCTTCCAGTCACATGCTAGACAGTACTAATTATTATGACAGTGGTTTTGATAAATGGTTTTTGCATTCCCAGGAAAATGTTCATGTCCTTGAGTATCATTTTGTATGTGACCATGTTTATTATGTAAGTGTCAGAGTTATTCATGCATATTAGAAAAGTATTCTGGGAGTACAGAAGACTGAGAATTTAATAGTCAGAGAAGAGTATGGCATGGAAATAGAGACAAAATTAGGTCCTAGAGAATAATAAAATATAGAGTGCTGTGACAATTACCTCATGAGTTTTTCCAGCTTTATTGAGATACAGTTGGCACGTAGCATTAAGTATAAAGCATACAATATGTTGATTTGATACATATTGCAAAACGACTACCACCATTCTCATACTTTTTAAAGAATAAGACTATGTGTTGAGTACGTTTTCCTGAAATTCCACTACTAATTCTTTACTGGTGGTTAGAATATTCTTCTCTGATTACTATCTAGATTTCTCTATAAGTCAGACAACAGAAGTTTTATTTACATTGCCTGTATCATCTACAGCTGCTGCTCACTGGCACTGTGAGAGATGTACTTATCATCCAGTTTTACTTTTAGACAATATATTAACTTCCCATAACATGATGGACCTTCTATTTATTGATGGTTCAGCATATTCTGGCCACCATGATTTTTCCACTGGGCTCTAGTATGGAATAAATAGGCTTGTGGGTGTGTGTTAGCCACTTGGTCATGTCTGACTCTTTGCAACCCCATGGACTGTAGTCTGCCAAGCTCCTCTGTCCGTAGAGTTCTCCAGGCCAGAATACTGTAGTGAGTAGCCTATCCCATCTCCAGGGGATCTTCCCAACCTAGAGATGGAACCCAGGTCTCCCACATTGCAGGCAGATTCTTTGCTGTCTGAGCCACCAGGGAAGCCCTTATAAACAACCGTCATTTCTTTAAGTAATTCAGACATTTTGACATAAAATATTCTTGTTTTTTAACTTCATTTACATCTGTACTTAACTTCAGCATTTATTATGCGGCCTTTCTATACTAGGAATCATGACAAATTTCAAAGTGATTGTCATTCTTTCTTAAATGCCTGTCTCTAGTAGGTTCTTAAAATCAAGCTAAGTGGGTTAGAATGAATCTGATATGCCGTACAATGTTTATAGGATCCACTAAATATTTGTTTGAATGAATGAAAAGGTGAAGGAAGTACTGTATCCTGGCAAAATACTAGGATGAAAACTTATGTCTATTCCTTTTCTCTATGTATTTTCTGAGAGGAGTTGGGTAAAAACTTTATAGGGGATCAAATGCTATTTCAACCTGATTGCCTACTGACAGAGTTAGTTTACAAAACAACCGCAGACAACTCTGGTTTGAAAAGAAAGCCTGGAGATGGAAAAGTATTTAGGTTTAGAGTCATGTGAATTTTAAGTCAATCCTTCAATGTTTGGTAAGCTAGAGACCAGTTTTCACATAAAATTTGCAGGAATATATGCTTTATATGTATTTATGTAAACTGTGTAAAGGCTTTGAATTTTAAACTTTTGTGGGATACATTTAAAACTAAACAAAATCATAAAGGCAAGAAAGAATTTAATAAAACTAGAAAATATACATATATAATACTGTCTTGGGGTGAAAAGAAAATATAGGAAACCAGGGAACAACTCCTAGGTCAGTAAAATCTTGCACTTCTAAAAAAGAATTCTATCTATAAAACGTGTTTAGCTTGAAATTATAAAAGAACATTCTTATTTAGGTAAGTTCAGAATTACTTAGAACAATTTTACTAAAATGCTTGCAATCTAAATAAAATGCTGTATGCCACTGTACGAAACCATTTTCCACTGATTAGTCAGAGGATTTGCTTCTGCAATAGGATTTTCTACATTACAAATCCATAATATTTTCCTGTTTGAAGGAGACTTTATATTATCAAGGCATGTATAACCCACTTATTTCTGCAGTCATAAGAATTTAATGTAGTGTAACATCTGATATCTCACATTTTCGAATTGTGACTAATAACAGTCCTTTTAGAAGGAAACATGCAAACCCAGACTATGAATCTTTTATGACTCTCACAAACTGTGCAAGTCTCCTCCCAGTAGTTCCTGCTATGATTCATGGATACAATAACCAAGCATGATTAGGGTTTACAAAGTATTATTCTACTCAGTTCACTATTGACAATGAAAACAACGTTTCCCATAAAATGACATCATTATTTCTTTGAAAACTAGAAGCACACTTCTAAAGCATGGCCATAACCATAAGTATCATAAATATTTCTGGGCAGTCTCTGAGGTATTTCATTCCATTAAAAACCAACAGACATGTTCTCAACAGTGGTGTGTGTGTGGTGGGGGAGGGGTTGCTTCATTTTCAAAGTAATGTATGCCAAGTGAGTGGGTATAATTTATGATTAACTATACTTTTAGCTGTTTACAGCTTCTGGAAGATCATTTTGCAGTATTTATAATTAATGCCTTCAGAAAAATTTTTAATTGTGGTGACATATTTACATGTTTGAGTATTGTGGCTACCCAGGGCACAGACATAAGAACAGATCCAAACTATTATCAACAGGATCTTTCCTATATATGGAAGAATAAAACTTTAAGAAATCATTTTATTTGTATTCTGATAGAAGGGGAAAATGTGAACTCTATGGGAGTTAGTACGACTATCTAACATGGAAACAAGGTATTGAAAAAAAGTCACTTTTGGAGGGATGGAAAAAAATTAATGAGCCTGATAATCAGGAAAGTCAGATCTTGGTCCTAGTTCTGATAGAATTTTAGGCAAAATTCTCTCATTTAAGGTCACTGGATCTCAGCATCTTCACCAGTAAAATAACAATTTACTAGAGGTAATGTAATGAGCTAAAGCCTCCTACATGTTAATACATGTCATATGGATGTAACAGAGTATAGAGTATGTTTTATATAACTTCAATTTTAAACTTCCCCCTTTCATGCCATCACCTCATATTTTTTTCTCTATTAAACAAATTCCAACAATAATTTTACTTTTTACACCTCCTCATACACGTGTTATCATTTCCCAATTAATTCATTACAGGTTTAATTCCTTTTTATACACCCTTCAACCTCTGGCCATAACTCGGGGCAAAACTCTAGCCCTGTTTAAATTTAACTGTCCTTTTACTCCACTTATGACTCCAACCGTGAAAGTTCATGGGAGAAAAACACACAAACACATTGCTGTTTTTCTTGTCGTTCAGTCGCTAAGTCGTATCCAACTGTTTGCAACCTTATGGACTGCAGCAAGCCAGGCTCTTCTGTCCTCCACTATCTCCCAGAGTTTGCTCAGATTCATGTCCATTGGGTTAGTGATGCTATCTAAACTACTCATCATCTGCTGCCTACTTCTCCTTTTGCTTCAATCTTTCCCAGCATCAGGGTCATTCCCAATGAGTCAGTTCTTCGAATCAGGTGGCCAAAGTATTGGAATTTCAGCTTCTGTATCAGTGCTTCCAATGAATATTGATGGTTGATTTCCTTTAGGATTGACTGGTTTGATCTCCTTGCAGTCCAAGGGACCCTCAAGAATCTTCTCCAGCACCGTACTGCTGATTTAATTGATTACCTCTTATCTTAAAAAGGAGCTTAGTCATGTACACAGTACTCTAGCGCTAGGATTTTCCAAACAGCTAGCTGATGTGCAATCATAAGAGTACACAAGGACATTTCTAGCAGGAGTAGTTTTATGCTAATCAATTGCAACAGCCTAACAGTCCTATGCCCTCCTTCTTGTATTTGATTTTCATGAGAAGGCACCAGAGATTGTGACAGCTTACTGGTCTTCTTTTCTACTCTCCCTTGCATAATGGTCTTTTTTTCCGATTTGTAAAAGAAAGACAACCTAAATTATTTTTTCTCATCAAGCTAAATTTTGCCATAGTACATTGCTGAGTTACAAAAGAAATAGTTTCAAAATTCGAGTGTTGATAGAATATACTAACTAAAGATGAGGCAACAAACCATGTTTCAAGTCAAGTGGTTCTAATTGTTGCTTTCAACAAAGGTAACTGAACATCCTCATTCATTTGGGGGGTAAGGGAGAACACAGAGTAAGCATAAAGAAAGCCCCTTTTAACATTCAAAAGAATCATTGCTTGTTTATTTATTGTTTCTTTTTCTCCTAAAATTTTGATTCCACTCAATTTATTAAACAAAAATTATTACCCTAGTGTAATTAATGTATGGAAATATTTTTGTTGTTCAGACTCTTACATAACTTTAACAATATGTAGTAACTTGAAATTTTGTAATGAGTTCTATTTCCTTTTTCTGTAAAATTCTAAGCTTTAAAAAAGTTCTTCTGGATTGAATTTCAGGTATTATCATTAGTAAGAGTTTGATTAAAATGCAATGATCTTGCAAACTTCTAAAGGAACTAGTAAGCATAACATATTTAATTTGAATTCTCTGGTGGCTCAGATGATAAGAAATCCTTCTGCAATGAGGGACACCTGAGTTCGATCCCTGGGTCGGGAAGATCCCCTGGAGGAGGGCATGGCAACCCACTCCAGTGTTCTTGCCTGGAGAATCCCATGGACAGAGGAGCCTGGTGGGCTACAGTCCATGGGGCTGCAAAGAATCAGACATGACTGAGTGACTAAGCAGCAGTACGTCTTAAGGATGTTGATGAGGCCTATTTTTCAGCTTATATTTCCTTGAATGGATTTATTTAGAAAAAAGATTAGGTCAATATCAGTTCTCTTTATTTATTTATTTATTTTACTTTACAGTATTGTATTGGTTTTGCCATACATCAACAGCATCTGCCACGGGTGTACATGTGTTCCCTATCCTGAACCCCACTCCCACCTTCCTCCCCATACCATCCCTCTGGGTCATCGCAGTGCACCAGCCCCAAGCTTCCTGTATCCTGCATCGAACCTGGACTGGCAATTCATTTCTTATATGATATTATACATGTTTTAATGCCATTCTCCCAAATCATCCCCCCCCCACAGAGTCCAAAAGACTGTTCTATACATCTGTATCTCTTTTGCTGTCTCACATACAGGGTTGTCGTTACCATCTTTCTAAATTCCATATATATGCGTTAGTATACTGTATTGGTGTTTTTCTTTCTGGCTTACTTCACTCTGTATAATAGGCTCCAGTTTCATCCACCTCATTAGAATTGATTCAAATGTATTCTTTTTAATGGCTGAGTAATACTCCATTGTGTATATGTACCACTGCTTTCTTATCCATTCATCTGCTGATGGGCATCTAGGTTGCTTCCATGTCCTGGCTATTATAAACAGTGCTGAGATGAGCATTGGGGTACACGTGTCTCTTTCCCTTCTGGTTTCCTCAGTGTGTATGCCCAGCAGTGGGATTGCTGGGTCATAAGGCAGTTCTATTTCCAGTTTTTTAAGGAATCCCCACACTGTTCTCCATAGTGGCTGTACTAGTTTGCATTCCCACCAACAGTGTAAGAGGGTTCCCTTTTCTCCACACCCTCTCCAGCATTTATAGCTTGTAGACTTTTGAATCGCAGCCATTCTGACTGGCATGAAATGGTACCTCATAGTGGTTTTGATTTGCATTTCTCTGATAATGAGTGATGTTGAGCATCTTTTCATGTGTTTATTAGCTATCTGTATGTCTTCTTTGGAGAAATGTCTATTTAGTTCTTTGGCCCATTTTTTGATTGGGTCGTTTATTTTTTTGGAATTGAGCTGCAGGAGTTGCTTATATATTTTTGAGATTAGTTGTTTGTCAGTAGCTTCATTTGCTATTATTTTTTCCCATTCTGAAGGCTGTCTTTTCACCTTGCTTATAGTTTCTTTTGTTGTGCAGAAGCTTTTAATTTTAATTAGATCCCATTTATTCATTTTTGCTTTCATTTCCAATATTCAGGGAGGTGGGTCATAGAGGATCCTGCTGTGATGTATGTCAGAGAGTGTTTTGCCTATGTTCTTATCTAAGAGTTTTATAGTTTCTGGTCTTATGTTTAGATCTTTAATCCATTTTGAGTTTATTTTTGTGTATGGTGTTAGAAAGTGTTCTAGTTTCATTCTTTTATAAGTGGTTGACCAGTTTTCCCAGCACCACTTGTTAAAGAGATTGTCTTTTCTCCATTGTATGTCCTTGCCTCCTTTGTCAAAGATAAGGTGTCCATAGGTGCGTGGGTTTATCTCTGGGCTTTCTATTTTG
>NW_011494961.1:2005073-2012334 GCF_000754665.1 Bison bison bison
TTTGTTGTGCAGAGGCTTTTAATTTTAATTAGGTCCCATTTGTTTATTTTTGCTTTTATTTCCAATATTCTGGGAGGTGGATCATGGAGGATCCAGCTGTGATTTATGTCGGAGAGTGTTTTGCCTATGTTCTCCTCTAGGAGTTTTATAGTTTCTGGTCTTATGTTTAGATCTTTAATCCATTTTGAGTTTAGTTTGTGTATGGTGTTAGAAAGTGTTCTAGTTTCATTCTTTTATAAGTGGTTGACCAGTTTTCCCAGCACCACTTGTTAAAGAGATTGTCTTTTCTCCATTGTATGTCCTTGCCTCCTTTGTCAAAGATAAGGTGTCCATAGGTGCGTGGGTTTATCTCTGGGCTTTCTATTTTGTTCCATTGATCTATATTTCTGTCTTTGTGCCAGTACCATACTGTCTTGATAACTGTGGCTTTGTAGTAGAGCCTGAAGTCAGGCAGGTTGATTCCTCCAGTTTCATTCTTCTTTCTCAAGATTGCTTTGGCTATTCGAGGTTTTTTCAGTTCTCTTTCTATATTTTGTTTTTATAAATGCTTGGGGGTAGATCTTCATAACCAGACTTGTCAATAAGGTTCCTGTTTGACCTAGATTATAGTTCATCTGAAAGGAAACAGCTGTGAGCCATTAGCAGGCAGCACCTTGACAGTTGAAGGATGGATGTACCTTCTGATAAAGGTGATTTGGACAAGAACCAACAGACCCACTACAACTATCCATAACACCTGATACTTTGCCATTTCAAGTATGAGTAGCTCAACATGGAGTTCACTGCTCACGGACTTTGCTCGAGCTCTTCTCCTATCTCTCTCCCTCTCTCTACTAGACAAGACTCATCACACCCCCACATGCTATTTTATCTCCACCTTAAACCAAAATGAAGTAACCAACAAAAGTACTATAGGCAGGGAAGGCACATCCATATTAGAAACATGTGTCATTTATGCGAGGATGACCAAAAGAGATCTCAAGGGAAAGTGGGGCCCAGTTACTCAATGTCAGTCTCTACAGCCGAGAAGGTCAGCCATTCAGCAACAGCAAGACCTAGAACAGCCTTGTGAGTGGGGTCCCCGAATAGCTTTCATATCTAAAAGCCACCCATGCCTTTCATAGATTATTCCCATGGAAGTCACTAGAGGAAGGTGAGTTGCTCTAAGAAGTCTACACTCACTTAAAATAGTCTCCTAGGGGCAGTATTGCCGTGTTCCAGGTGGCACAATGGTAAAGAATCCACTTGCCAATGACTCAAGAGATGCAGGTTTGATCCCTGGGTCGGCAAGATACTGGAGTAGAAAATGGCAACCCACTCCAGCATTCTTGCCTGGAAATTTCTATGGACAGATGAGCCTGACAGGCTGTATACAATCCATGGGGTCACAAAGAGTCAGACAGGACTAAGCACCCACACAAGAGCAGTATCAGCAAAAGATCATTTTAAATTAAATTAACAGGTGAAGGTTTTGTAAATAACAGTTTGGATGATTTTGAACTTCAAATCCAGTAGCATATCTATTAGCTTAAGATTCCAAATTCTTCTACCACCCAGGCAAATTTTCCCTACCATCTAGGCAAATTTCCGTGCTCGTCTAAGAATAGTTGATTTTCACATTACCCTTAGACTTCTTATGTAAAAACCTAGGGTCTTGTTTATGTGTTTCTCTTACTAGACCTCATTAGAGGTTTTTCTATGGATTAGAATTGCCAAGTTGTAGGGAATGCACATGTTCATCTTTATAATTTGTGCCAAATTGTTTTCCAAAATGATTCTGCCAATTTGCATTCCCACTAAGAGAGTATAAAAGTTCCCACTGCTTCACATTCTTTACAGTATTAAGATTCCCGGAACTTAATTCTCCCTCATCTAGAGGGTGTGAAATGGCATCCATTGTGATCTAATTTGAATTTCCATGATTACTAATGGGTTCTAGCATCTTTTCATGTATTTATTAGCCATGTCTATGAAGTTGCCTAGTCACTTGTTTTTGTCTCATTTTACTTACTTATTTTATGTTTGTCCTTAAACATTCATGCATAATTATGCTGCATTATTCATCTAATAAGTCCAATATCTGATATTCTAGGCAGTCAAAATCTGTTTTGTTTTGTTTTCTTCCTTTCTGCTGACTTTTACTCACTGTGACTTATTTCCTTATATGTTTGAAACATTTGACTTTGAGTTGAACCTATGAAAATATGTAGGGCCAAAACTTGAGGATGCTTCTTGTCAGAGATGATTTGAGTTTTCTCCTGCTACTGAATCAGTATTTATAATTCATTTGGAATATTTTGGGTCTTATCAATGACCCTGATATAATAGGCAGCCTCCACTTGACCCCCCACCATCCCACGACTGCAAGATTTACTGTGTTTCCCTGTAGGACACCCACATGGGCATTTGCCCTAATAGAAAATGTACCAATATCCTCTCTACTCACTAGTTTCCTCCTTATTGCTCCCTGCTCATGGTTCAGCTTATAGTTGTGTGTGTATTTATTTTTCCTAAATCTTCACTCTTTCCTCTGTTAATTTTAGTTAGCCTATCAATATAAAACATAAATGCTATTGTAATATATTCCAAATCTTGTAATTTGTCTGGCAATATCTGCAGAATATTTAGCCCACTATACTATTAGACTGAGATAAAAACTCCAAATCGGTTTCTGCCTGTACTTCAGATCAGATTCTTTCAAACTGTGGGACAGAATAATAACTTTGGTTCACCATCCAGGTAATCAGGATGGTGTGATCACCAACCTAGAGCCAGACATCCTGGAATGCAAAGTCGAGTGGGCCCTTGGAAGCATCACTACAAATAAAGCTAGTGGCTGCTGCTGCTGCTAAGTCGCTTCAGTCGTGTCCGACTCTGTGTGACCCCATAGACGGCAGCCCACCAGACTCCTCCATCCCTGGGATTCTCCAGGCAAGAACACTAGTGTGGGTTGCCATTTCCTTCTTCGATGCATGCATGTGTGCTGTCACTTCAGTCGTGTCTGACTCTGTGAAACCCTATGGACAGCAGCCCTCCAGGTTCCTCTGTCCATGGGATTCTCTAGGCAAGAATACTGGGGTGGGTTGCCATTTCCTAAGTGATGGAATTCCAGTTGAGCTATTTCAAATCCTGAAAGATGATACTGTGAAAGTGCTGCACTCAATATGCCAGCAAATTTGGAAAACTCAGCAGAGGCCACAGGACTGGAAAAGGTCAGTTTTCATTCCAATCCCAAAGAAGGGCAATGCCAAAGAATGCTCAAACTACTGCACAATTGCACTAATCTCACATGCTAGTAATGATCAAAAGTCTTCAAGCCAGGTTTCAACAGTATATAAACCGTGAACTTCCAGATGTTCAAGCTGGATTTAGAAAAGGCAGAGGAACCAGAGATCAAATTGCCAACATCTATTGGATCATCAAGAAAACAAGAGAGTTCCAGAAAAACATCTATTTCTGCTTTATTGACTATGCCAAAGCCTTTGACTGTGTGGACCACAACAAACTTTGGAAAATTCTTAAAGAGATGGAAATACCAGACCACTTGATCTGCCTCTTGAGAAATCTGTGTGCAGGTCAGGATGCAGCAGTTACAACTGGACATGGGACAACAGACTGGTTCCAAATCAGGGAAGGAGTACATCACGGCTATATATTGTCACCCTGCTTATTTAACTTATATGCAGAGTACATCATGAGAAATGCTAGGCTGGAAGAAGCACAAGCTGGAATCAAGATTGCCAGGAGAAATATCAATAACCTCAGATATGCAGATGACACCATCCTTATGGCAGAAAGTTGAAGAACTAAAGAGTCTCTTGATGAAAGTGAAAGAGGAGAGTGAAAAAGTTGGCTTAAAATTCAACATTCAGAAAACTAAGATTATGGCATCCAGTCCCATCACTTCATGGCAAATAGATGGGGAAACAGTGGAAACAGTGGCAGACTTTATTTTTTTGGGCTCCAAAATCACTGCAGAAGATGACTGCAGCCATGAAATTGAAAGACGCTTACTCCTTGGAAAGACAGTTGTGACCAATCTAGACAGCATATTAAAAAGCAGAGGCATTACGTTGACAACAAAGGTCCATGTAGTCAAGGCTATGGTTTTCCCAGTAGTCATGTATGGATGTGAGAATTGGACCCTAAAGAAAGCTGAGGGCCAAAGAATTGATGCTTTTGAACTGTGGTGTTGGAGAAGACTCTTGAGAGTCCCTTGGACTGCAAGGAGATCCAACCATTCCATTCTAAAGGACATCAATCCTGAATATTCATTGGAAGGACTGATGTCTAAGCTGAAACTCCAATACTTTGGCCACATGATGCGAAGAACTGACTCTTTGAAAAGACCCTGATGCTGGTAAAGATTGAAGGCAGGAGGAAAAGGGGATGATAGAGGATGAGATGGTTGGATGGAAGCACCGGCTCAATGGACATGAGTTTGAGTAATCTCTGGGAGTTGGTAATGGACAGGGAAGCATTGCGTGCTGCAGTCCATGCTGTTGCAAAGAGTCGAATACAACTGAATTACTAAACTGAATTGAACTGAAGCAAGAGACATCAAATATAGAAAGCAAATTATTATTTTGAACATATTAAAACTTTATCAGCATAAAGTTTTAATGTCACAAAAATGTAATTTTGGGGGGGGGGGTCATGATAAAAAGTTTGAAAGTCACTACTCTAAGCTACCTTCAAAAACACTCCTGCAATATCTTATTAGACCCTTCAAAATGTACTTTCTCTGTCCACATAAATATAGTGTTTTGATTATGTTATTCATGTAATACATCATGTAGTCAACTTTTTAATAATATCCCTTCTTTATTTCATTTATTCAATATTTATATGATTAATAATGTGTGCCAAGCAGTAAACTTTCTTGGGAACTTATTTAACTCAGAACAAAATAACAAATTGTATTTTCCAGCCTGGATGGGAGGGGATTTGAGGAAGAATGGATACATATAAATGGTATGGCTGAGTCCCTTTGCTGTCCACCTGAAACTATCACAACATTGTTAGTTAGATATACTCCAATATAAAATTAAAAGTTAAAATAATAAATTATTTACCCACTTTGTAAATGTGGAAATTGATGTGCTAACAGACATTAGGCAGTTTATTTCAGTGGTTGATCCAGGGTCTAATCCAGATCTCTCACGCTAAAAACCTATGTTCTTCATATTACCATGCTGCCTTTATGAAACTCTAAGCAGTGGTTCTTCACTTCCTTTTTTTTTTTTTTGCAAAAGATATAACCCCTGATGAACACATATATATTACCAATACTCATGAATTTATCTTATATAGATGATATTATATAGATATTATTTAAATTTATATAAATTTAATTATATGTATTATATATATAAAATGAGCAACTCCTGATGAGCTGGATGTAGACAGAATATTTTATTTCCTCCATTCAATAAAATATACTTTAGTGATAACTTTGAACCACCTTTAGGTTGTTTTTAAAATGTGCATCACTCATTGGAATTTTGTTTTGATTTTTAGCTGTAATTTTGTTTCTATCTTGCCTTGATTTTTTAAAGTAATTTTTAAATTGATAGAGTGTCTCTGGTTTCCTCTTGGTCAGAATCTGAACAAAGATTAGGTACTGTTTTTAATGTGTAAGCGGCATGTGTAGTGGTTAAACAAGTAAATCTGTATTTCCCAAACTTTGTACCTAAGCTCCTGGGAATGCAGTAAACACCCAAGAGTGTCACAAGATCTTTAACTATTTGAGAGAAACACAGGGGCATCTGTCAGGTACCATACATGCTATTATTATTAAGTTCAGGAAGCCAAATATGTAATAATGGAACTGTAAGGTATTTCTTTTGGCCTAGGAATACCATGAAATAAATTAGTAAGACACTAAAAATGCTGTGAATGGAAAAAATCTGGGAACCTCTGACACAGAATCTGAAACCACCTTCTCTATGGTAGACTCAAGTCTACCAGTGCTAAACATGTCCAGCATATAATGAGTACTATAAACTGTTTGTTAAATAAATTTAATAAGTAAATCATTTTCTCTGTAGCACCACCCTCAGATGTTGGCAAACAACAGGTACTTAATATTTGATGGCAATGACAGTGAATAAATGACTCAATAACTAAGATTTTTCACAGTAAGTCATCCCTTCATAAGTAAAAACATTACTGCCTTTTTCTTTTTAATTTCTCAAGTTATTTCCACAAATATTGAGGAGTGGAGTCTTTGCTGAGTGTATGCTGAGAAACTTCAAACCTATAGGCAGGGACTCAGACATCTCACAAGTATATAATGTGATTTGTCAGAAAAAAAAAAAAATGAAAAACACCAAATTCTGTTGATAATGATCAGGAACATCCTTGGAGTGAAAAGGAGATAGATATCAAAGCTCTGTGATTAAATTAACTTCAAAACAAGACATGTAATCTTTTCCCTTTGCACTCATATTTCAGTGATACACTTTTTCATTCAGAGGTAATCCTTCTCAGAGAATGCCATTAGCCAGCCTGTCAGCACAGAGCTAACCAGAAACCACCTTGTACTGTATTTAATATTGAGGGTTCTTAAAACCTGTTTGAATTTCCCTTCAGTGATCTGGGAGAGTTCTTCTGGAAGGCTAAGCTACTTGATAAATAATTGTATATTTTAAAAAATTGTATTTAGGAATGCAAGGGATTTCTGTGTGTTGATTTTATATCCTGCAACTTTACTATAGTCATTGATTAGTTCTAGTAATTTTCTGGTGGAGTCTTTAGGGTTTTCTATGTAGAGGATCATGTCATCTGCAAATAGTGAGAGTTTTACTTCTTCTTTTCCAATTTGGATTCCTTTTATTTCTTTTTCTGCTCTGATTGCTGTGGCCAAAACTTCCAAAACTATGTTGAATAGTAATGGTGAAAGTGGGCACCCTTGTCTTGTTCCTGACTTTAGAGGAAATGCTTTCATTCACCATTGCAACGGAAAGAATAAAATACTTAGGAATATATCTACCAAAAGAAACTAAAGACCTATATATAGAAAACTATAAAACACTGGTGAAAGAAATCAAAGAGGACAGTAATAGATGGAGAAATATACTATGTTCATTGATTGGAAGAATCAATATAGTGAAAATGAGTATACTACCCAAAGCAATCTATAGATTCAATGCAATCCCTATCAAGCTACCAACAGTATTCTTCACAGAGCTAGAACAAATAATTTCACAATTTGTATGGAAATACAAAAAACCTCGAATAGCCAAAGCGATCTTGAGAA
>NW_011494961.1:2012434-2013148 GCF_000754665.1 Bison bison bison
AGTATGGTACTGGCACAAATACAGAAATATAGATCAATGGAACAAAATAGAAAGCCCAGAGATAAATCCACGCACATATGGACACCTTATCTTTGACAAAGGAGGCAAGAATATACAATGGATTAAAGACAATCTCTTTAACAAGTGGTGCTGGGAAAACTGGTCAACCACTTGTAAAATAATGAAACTAGAACACTTTCTAACATCATACACAAAAACAAACTCAAAATGGATTAAAGATCTCAATGTAAGACCAGAAACTATACAACTCCTAGAGGAGAATATAGGCAAAACACTCTCCGACATACATCACAGAAGGATCCTCTATGACCCACCTCCCAGAATATTGGAAATAAAAGCAAAAATAAACAAATGGGACCTAATTAACCTTAAAAGCTTCTGCACAACAAAGGAAACTATTAGCAAGGTGAAAAGGTAGCCTTCAGAATGGGAGAAAATAATAGCAAATGAAGCAACGGACAAACAACTAATCTCAAAAATATACAAGCAACTCCTACAGCTCAACTCCAGAAAAATAAATGACCCAATCAAAAAATGGGCCAAAGAACTAAATAGACATTTCTCCAAAGAAGACATACAGATGGCTAACAAACACATGAAAAGATGCTCAACATCACTCATTATCAGAGAAATGCAAATCAAGACCACTATGAGGTACCATTTCACACCAGTCAGAATGGCTGCGATCCAAAA
>NW_011494961.1:2013643-2021825 GCF_000754665.1 Bison bison bison
AAGATATCATGTATGAAACGAGATGCCAGTCCAGGTTCAATGCACGATACTGGATGCTTGGGGCTAGTGCACTGGGACGACCCAGAGGGATGGTATGGGGAGGGAGGAGGGAGGAGGGTTCAGGATGGGGAGCACATGTATACCTGTGATGGATTCATTTTGATATTGGGCAAAACTAATACAATTATGTAAAGTTTAAAAATAAAATAATATTTAAAAAAAAATTTGCCTTTGCCCTAAAAAAAAAAAATTATATTTAGTAAATAATAGATGGCTGGATGGCATCACTGACTCAGTGGACATGAGTTTGGGTGAACTCCAGGAGTTGGTGATGTACAGGAAGTCCTGGCGTGCTGTGATTCATGGGGTCGCAAAGAGTCGGACAAGACTGAGTGACTGAACTGAACTGAACTGAATGATATCCAAGTAAAAAAGCAATCATTCATTAAATATTTTTGTCTAAAAACTACTAACATTTTCTGTGTTTTCTATAAATTGAGAATTGACTCTAGAGACTAGATGATATTAAGGCTCAATATTTAAATAAAACTCCATCACAAAGGGAGTTGTCTTCTTCCATCAGGAGACATATAATATCTGGTTGTCTCTATTTGGTTTTCAGTTCAGTCGCTCAGTTGTGTCTGACTCTTTGCGACCCCATGAACCACAGCACACCAGGCCTCCCTGTCCATCACCAACTCCCGGAGTTTACTTAAACTCATGTCCATCGAGTCGGTGATGCCATCCAGCCATCTCATCCTCTGCCGTCCCCTTCTCCTCCTGCCCCCAATCCCTCCTAGCATCAGGGTCTTTTCCAATGAGTCAACTTTTCGCATGAGGTGTCCAAAGTATTGGAGTTTCAGCCTCAGCTTCAGTCCTTCCAATGAACACCCAGGACTGGCCTCCTTTAGGATGGACTAGTTGGATCTCCTTGCAGTCCAAGGGACTCTCAAGAGTCTTCTCCAACGCCACAGTTCAAAAGCATCAATTCTTCGGTGCTCAGCTTTCTTCACAGTCCAACTCTCACATCCATATATGACCACTGGAAAAACAATAGCCTTGACTAGATGGATCTTTGTTGACAAAGTAATATCTCTGCTTTTTAATATGCTATCTAGGTTGGTCATAATTTTCCTTCCTTTAGCAACCATTAATGATCAATGCCTAGATCCATTAATTTATTAATAATTATTAAATGGTGATATTGTAATTCCTTCTCTTTTCATTATCTAAGGTACCTCTACAAAGGGAGATTTCATTATTTGGATATTTGTGGTACAGTTCATACAGGAAAGGTGAAGTAAATGCTAGCTTGTTTTTTAACCCTCAAGTTTTCAAAAGGGTGTGTGTGTTATTCACTGAGTCATGCCCACCTCTTTGTGACCCCATGGACTGTAGCCCTGCCAGGCTCCTCTGTCCTTGGAATTCTCCAGGCAAGAACACTGGAGTGGGTAGCCATACCCTTCTCCAGGGGAGCTTCCAAACCCAGGATCGAACCCTGTCTCCTGCATCGCAGGCAGACACTTTCCCATTTTGAGCCACCAGGGTTTGGTTAACTGGCATTCTCCAACTGTGAATAATTATTTGCTTTTTGGTTTCTCTATCCTTATGAGCTATATAAACTGTATAAATATATACATGTTTATATTTAAATCCATTGACAATGTTCTTATTCATTATTGATACTCAAATTATTCCCACTTGATTTGTGGGAAACAGTTCAATTCACTATGTAGTTCAATTCACTATGTAGTTTAATAAGATGTTTCAGCTTCATCTTTTTCATTTTCTGGTCTAAAGCTGGCTCCAACTATTTTGCCATAAAGCCCTGGGTCTTGTAAGACGTATTTCATGGCCACCAACCATGCCTAAAGATGCTTATTGTTTTCATATAAAATACATTATCCATTTAAGTGTCATACTCATGCTCGTGACACAAACTGGACCACAAAGTTGCATTTCTGTCTTAAATGTATATCTCATTTCTCCAATGCTGAGAGGTGTTTCATGACACTGAGAATATTAAAGAGGATAACTGACTTATTTGCCATATCTCACAATAACAACTGAACATTCCTGAGATAATAATAGTAGTTGGATTATTGATAACACAGAATCTTTTGTATTTCCTTTGGTTCTTAAGGTATCTTCCAGTAGAAAAGTATAGAAAATTACTTGGATTAAAAGCTTCATGGCTAGTACCGTACTGTGCACTTAACATACACTAGTGTCATCTAGTTGAATTCACATTTATCTTCAATTCTTTCATCTTTAAAAAATATTAATGGAATGCTTTTTAAAAATTATATTAAATTGCTATATGATTTCAAAGAAAAAAATCACCAAACAAGGTATATTCAAAGAAGTCTAGCTTTTAGATCTGTCTTTCATTTTATTCCATCAACCCCATGTAGGTTACCTTTTCAAAACCTGGCTTTGACTTATCCTTTTATTTTTTTTATTAAGTAGACACATATGTATTATTCATATGCCCCTCTTTCCTTAGATACATGATAATACACACTACAAGCTCTTCTCTACATTGATATTTTTTTTTTTCCTTAACAAAAAGAAGTTGGAGGTCAGTTCATAGTAGTATAGTGAGATATACAGCACAGTATTTGACTTAGGATCGTTGGGCAATGTGAATACAGTTTTTTTAATAGATGAATTAAGCCATTTATATTTATTGATTAATCAATATGGATGACTTTGGTTTTGTTATATTATGTACATATGTGTGCATACATACACACACATTTTGTATCAATGTGTTTGCCCTGCTTTCAGTCCTTGCTTAATTTAGATTCTGCCGTTAATAGTTTTTTTCCCCCTCAGTATAGAATTTGTCCACACCGGAAGCTTCCATTATTCGTTATGAGGTTCATATGGCCAGATCTCTCTAATTACTGCAAGTATTCAGTGTTTCCTTGACTCATCTGTGGAAGATATGTCTGTTCTCAGGTTTTTCCTGTACCCTCTTGCTCCCTTTCACTTCCTCCTCTACAGATGCTGAAACTACATTAACCTTTTACCTGAAGGCAGTTTGAGCCTACACACTCATTTTGTGGGTTTCATTGGGAATACCTGTCTACCTACTTCTGTTTTAGATGCTGTCTGTACCTTCTAGTTTCCCTATATTTTATGTCTGTTATTCAAAGAGGTGTGCTGCTGCTACTATGTTCCATAGTATTTCTTATAATTTAATTTTTAAAGGGGAAAAGTCACACGTTTAAAAAATAGGGCTTCCCAGGTGTCTCAGTGGTAAAGAATCTGCCTGCCAATGCAGGAGACACAGGTCTCATCCCTGGGTCGTGAAGATTCCCTGGAGTAGGAAATGGTAACCCATACCAGTATTGTTGCCTGGAAAATCCCATGGACAGAGGAGCCTGCCAGGCTACAATCCACGGGAACACAAAGAGTTGGACATGACTGAGCTACTGAGCATGCACACAAGCTTAATAACAGGTTATTTAATGCTTTAAAAATAAATGATCATAAGTCTTTATAAGAAGATACAGTATTGATATTAGAGATGGGATATCTCAGGATCTTTGATTTGTTGAATGTTAAATTTAATAAATGGATTTTAAGTTTTTGGACTCTTTTTCAGACTTAAGTTTGCTTTTTGCCAATCAGAGAAATTTATAACTTCTTTGGTAGCATTCATCACCTCTTCTCTTGGATAGAGTTCCTTTTTCCATTGTCTTATCCTTTCCCCAAAGAGTCGGACACAACTGAGCGACTGAACTGAACTGAACTGATCCTTTCCCCAGTTTTCCTCTTTGTGTTGCCTCTGAAATTAAAGACAAATCAAATTATAGTGATTTTTCTAGCGAATAACCACATAAACACGACACAGGATAGCAAAAGAAAAAAGCAATGGTAGAAAGGTTATTGGACTTCCTAAAATTTATTGCAGGTGTTCCAGTTTATTGTTTCTCACTCTTTTATGAAATGGTATAGAGAAGCCCACTTGAGTCCATCCAACCACTAAACAAATATTAATTGAACGGGTATAATGTGTCAGGCACTGTGCATGATTCTAGGTGCACAAAATGTACAATCCAGTCTACCTACATGAGGTTTTGACTTCTGATTTTACCCTTACTTTCTGATTTTAGCTTTGGATGCAAAGTCAAAATATGTATTTAATATAGAAGTCACCTGTGAACTTAACTGAAGTTCCCATCTTTGATGGCACATCTATTCCAAAGATATTCTCCCATCCTCTAGTCGACCCCTTCAGATATTTTCTCATAAATTTATTTCTTCTAATTTAAATGTAGGGTCCTGAAGCTGGCATAATATTGATGGTTTATTTTGTTGAATACCTGAATCAGTAATGATGATTCAGAACTGGCACTGGCTAGAATTACTAGGATCCTAAATTTGATTTTCAGCATTAGCTATTTATTAAGAGTTATTTAAACCAATTATTTATCCCTTAATTCAAAAGATACTATTTAACACATGTGATGTGATGTTCCAGATACTAAATTTATGCTCTAGAGATATTTAAAAACTCCCTGATCACAGAGAACATTCTGGAGAAAAAAGCATATACATTATGTTAATATATACGTGAATGCATAAATACACACACATAACAGTAGTTAGGAAAATGAAAAATTTTGTTACTGCTGAGGATTCACATGATGTATAGATAGATACATTAAAAGAAAAATTTATATCTTTTTCATTTTGCTATAGATTTGCAAACTCAACTCTTGATGCATAGATTATCAATTTATAAGTTCAATTCCACATTCAAAAGTCACCTATATCTCCTTCTGCTCTTTGGTAGTACATTTTGCTTATTTACCTTGACTTGTCTTGCTTGGACTCTATTTCCATGGGTCACCAGTCTCTAGCAGTGTTCACAGCGTTACAGATTACTCTTGCCTCTCCATCTTTTTCTCTTTCTGGAAGGCTCATTAATGGCCACCATCCTTTGAAAGGAAAAAGAACCTTTGGATCACAACCTTGTTGATCTTAATTAAATCATTCTATTTCTCTTCATGAAAGCACTTGTAACATATACATTCTCCCTATTCCCCCTACCTTTGTCTCTCTCTTAAAATACAACATAGTTTACTAAGTGAGAGCATAAAAAGTTCCTTCCTCACATATTATTGAAGTTTTATTCTTATATTCTAACTTTTGCTTCATACTTAGCATCTTCCATTTGCTGATGAAAATATTATAACTATGAAAATAAATATAAAAATAGTATATAATTGTGCTCCTTATTTAACATCAAAATAATGTTTGAAAAATGTTGTTACAATTGAATAGTGTACTATGTGCCCATGGGATTTTCCAGGCAAGAATATTGCAGTGTGTTGCCATTTCCTTCCTTAGGGGATCCTCCTGACCCAGGGATTGAATCTGCATCTCCATCTTTGCAGGCAGATTCTTTACTGAGTGAGTTACCAGGGAAGCCCAGAGAAATACCTAGCTTATATTAAATCTGTATTTAAAAGCGAATAGTGTACAGCTATAAACTATTGTGAACAGAGATGTTTTATATTTAAACAACAAGAAGATAAACAGAAAGATCATAGTTTCTTATATGATCTTGTGTTGTAAATATTTCCTAAAGAAAAAGCTCTGTTAAGAAATATTATGTGGTAGTCAACTTAGAGGAGAAAATTTTCTAACCAGATGAAACATTTTTCTCCTTTGAGAAGTAAGATTTTTGAAATAAGAAACACAGTTAACATTTACATTTTTATTAATTCTGTGTTCCCCACTACCTGTTAAAACTATGCTTAATAAACAATCAAAGAAAGCAGTCTAACTAGTCATTTACGTGAATCTTTGTTTCCAAAGTTAACTACTCAAAGGCTTTACAGTCCCAATTATCTTGGTTTGCATGCAGTGGCGTAAGATAAATCCAAGTTATGGTCTCATTGTCTTTCTGTATCCTCACTGGGTAATGACATTTTCCATTGTAAGTAGATTTCTGTAATTGACTTTCATGGAATGAGTTAGATTTTTTGACATATCCTTGGTATGCAGCTGACAAAGGAGGAAGTAAGCAAGGAGTCAGGAATCAACACATTACTTCTATACCCATATGTGACTTATATTCACTGTGTTTAAACATTTACAGTGTACCTATCCATGTGTGGGATGTTCTTACTCCTTAACTGGTAGTTATCTTAAAACCAAAACCACTGTATTGTATTTTAAATAACATGGCATGTATTTTAATCTCTAAATTTAATGGCGTCTACAAGTTATATTTCCACAATGAGTTATTCAGTAGCCTTCAAACAAATCACAGGTGCCTTTTGCTTACCTCTTCTGTGTCCTTTGTCCACACAATTCCTGCCATTCTCTTTCTTTGTATTATCTTATTTTGAGGAACCAGCACCAATACTTTGACCATGTGGACTTTACTCACTCTTTCAGTTACTTTTGTCTTCCCAATTCATAGCCTTTGTTTTCTGTTTTTTTTTTTTTTTTCTGTATCATAAAATGAAATACTATCAAATGAAATTTACTTTCTTCTATTTTGCATATTTCTATTGTTTAAGTTAGACACAATATTGTTTTTATCACAAACTTCCAAGTACCTTAGTGGTGTGGACTCTGGTTTAGGGAGGTATTAAAGAACCAGGTGTAGGAATAACAAGGAGCAGTCTGTTTCCCACTTCTGTCACTGTCATTTTTAAATCTGAGATGGCGAAAATAAAACATATTAAACCAGGAAGGGATCTAATTTCTTACTTATTGGGACTGAATTTCTTTCAGTTCCTGAAAACTAAACTGTTGTAACACTGAAAAAGTGAACAAGAAAGTTATAAGTTATACTGGAGATATCATTGGGGTTTAGAGAAACAAGACCCAGTAGAGAGGGGGTGATGACAATCCTGGGGAAATACTAGTTATATTTGGTACATTTGCTTAACATTTCCTTACCGAGCATGGTATCAAGGTTTCGAAACATCCTTGTAATCCTTTTTATGAATTATCTATTTTATCTAATGTTTCTTCATTAGACTGTGAGGTCAGTAATTGCCATATTATAGTACTGTCCTCAAAGGAACACGACACAGTTTTATATTCATCCTCAGTAGCATGCTCTTCCGGAGAAGACAATAGCACCCCACTGCAGTACTCTTGCCTGGGACATCCTATGGACGGAGGAGCCTGGTAGGCTGCAGTCCATGGGGTCGCTAAGAGTCGGATACGACTGAACGACTTCACTTTCACTTTTTACTTTCATGCATTGGAGAAGGAAATGGCAACCCACTCCAGTGTTCTTGCCTGGAGAATCCCAGGGACAGGGGAGCCTGGTGGGCTGCCATCTATGGGGTCTCACAGAGTTGGACGTGACTGAAGTGACTTAGCAGCAGCAGCAGCATGCTCTTCACTTTGTCTTATAGACATCTTCTGACTTTGGCAATCTTTGGAGAACTCTCCACGCAACAGATTTTGTTTTTCTTACCTTGCTTTAAAATATTATTTACAAAAGTATGATCAGAATTATGTTTTGGCATCCTCCATTCATCTCCTTTGAGGATTTGTGTGTGTGTGTCTGACCATGAGATAACAATAAAATCTACTTTTGTTATTTTTTTTTTCTCAAAAACCTGACTCCTCTATAAAAATTCTCCTTTTCTCTATTAAACAGTGCAGGAAGTTTTTTTTTTTTCTTTTTTTACTTTTATTTTATTTTTAAACTTTACAATATTGTATTAGTTTTGCCAAACATCAAAATGAATCCGCCACAGGTATACCCATGCTCCCCATCCTGAACCCTCCTCCCTCCTCCCTCCCCATACCATCCCTCTGGGTCGTCCCAGTGCACCAGCCCCAAGCATCCAGTATCATGCATCGAACCTGGACTGGCGACTCATTTCATACATGATATTATACATGTTTCAATGCCATTCTCCCAAATCTCCCCACCCTCTCCCTCTCCCTCTCCCACAGAGTCCATAAGACTGATCTATACATCAGTGTCTCTTTTGCTGTCTCGTACACAGGGTTATTGTTACCATCTTTCTAAAGTCCATATATATGCGTTAGTATACTGTATTGGTGTTTTTCTTTCTGGCTTACTTCACTCTGTATAATAGGTTCCAGTTTCATCCACCTCATTAGAACTGATTCAAATGTATTCTTTTTAATGGCTGAGTAATACTCCATTGTGTATATGTATCACAGC
>NW_011494961.1:2021925-2022305 GCF_000754665.1 Bison bison bison
CTCTTTCCCTTCTGGTTTCCTCAGTGTGTATGCCCAGCAGTGGGATTGCTGGATCATAAGGCAGTTCTATTTCCAGTTTTTTAAGGAATGTCCACACTGTTCTCCATAGTGGCTGTACTAGTTTGCATTCCCACCAATAGTGTAAGAGGGTTCCCTTTTCTCCACACCCTCTCCAGCATTTATTGCTTGTAGACTTTTGGATCACAGCCATTCTGACTGGCATGAAATGGTACCTCATTAGTGGTTTTGATTTGCATTTCTCTGATAATGAGTGATGTTGAGCATCTTTTCATGTGTTTGTTAGCCATCTGTATGTATTCTTTGGAGAAATGTCTATTTAGTTCTTTGGCCCATTTTTTGATTGGGTCATTTATTTTTCT